>NW_020897720.1:7245680-7289801 GCF_003984885.1 Neopelma chrysocephalum
TCATGTAGCCAATAAGGGAGCCCCTTTTACACCCAAAAGTGACAAAATATAAGTATTTTATACTCCTCTGCATTTGAAAGAAGAGGAAAAAAGTCCCTTTAGAGCCACCCCATAGCTACAGGTTTTGTCACTTTAATCTGATAATTATCCATTGTTTTTTCTCAGCTTTTGTGATTAGACACAGAGCTTTGAGAGGAATTTAAGCAACATCATTTGCAAAATCTGTGGTGGGTGGTCTTTAAAATAATAATAGAAATACGGGAGAGTTTTCTTCCAGCATTTTGCAATATCATAAAGAACTCAACATTTGCAGCTGTGCACAAAGCACTGCAGTGTGAATCCTGATTTATAAGGGAGCTATTGTGCAGTTCCTCAAATTTTTTATTTGAAACATCCTCAGTGATATTGTGTTCTCCAGTAGCAGATAAAAGTCTGACTGTGATTTATTATTGACCTGTACTCCCCCAGCTGAACAAGGCAACGGGTAGCTCCAGGAGGCATCAAGGAAAAAGCTGGAAGTGGATAGATGTGGATGCTTTGCAACCTTCACCGATGGTTCTCTCCTTAGAGCACACAATAGTTTCACAGGGAGACTTGCCCAGCTTTTTTCATCCAGAAATTGATACACTTCATAGAGACGTCACAGTGGCAAATCTTAATGAAAGAGAAAGTATTACGTGAAATCATCTAGCTCTTAGTAGGGGTATGTGACTCAGGAATGGGAGTGAAAGACTTCTTGAAAATTGGGAGAGAAAAAAACAGGAATAGAAATTGATCTTTTGGTAACTGTGCCATTGTGAGATTATTTAAATTTAATGTAAGAATGTTAATTAATAATATAAATAAGCATTGATTAATATTTGAAAACCTGTACTTGACATGCAATTAACACAAATTGCATGAGCAATTATATGGGGAGTCAAATTATGTAGCAATTTTAAAACTATTTATCCTCATGCTAGACTTCTCTCTGAATAATTAAGACAAATTATGGTAGACTGTTTCATTTATATTCACTTAATATTTGCTTGCTCATATAATAACAATTACAGGTACCTCCAGTCCTAATTGAGTCAAGGCTAATGATAAGATAGCATTCCATACCTCTAGATTTTGGGAACCTCAGCACAGTGTGTGTGCAACTCTGATGGAATCACATCAGCACTGAGTTCTGGAATGACACTTCATTTACCCTGTGAGTTAATGGCTCTTTGCTTTTATTATGACACATATATTTTTACTGCTTCTTCTGTCATTTCTATTATTCTTTCTTGCTCAGGTTTTGGTGTTTGCTCAGGCTTTCAATCCTGGTTTGCACATCACCTACTGTGTGTACTGAGAGCTGAAGTCAGTAGGATGCTCTTGTGTCTGGGGCCTCACCTCCAGCTCAAGTGCCATAAATCAGAGTCAGAGCATGTGAAATCAAGTGTGAGCAGACACCTTTGGCAACCCCTGCCTGCAGCATCTGTAAATCCATAGCCTTTCACTCTGTCTCTATACAGCCTGTACGTACACATACGTGTGTGTGGTGGGGCAGCAGCCCCTGTTGCAACCAGGACCCTCTGGGTCTGGAGACACTTTAACCAGCTCAGTACAGTGCCACAGACCATCGTTCAGCGAGCCCTGAGCTGGGCCTGACTCTGGCTCAGTCTTGTACGTTGAACAGACACTTCAATACTGCAGATTCCAAGCTCATAACCCTTAGAAAGCTTTACATCCCCAGAGCATCATGTTTGGGCAAGAGCTGCATTGTATACAAGCAGCTGCCAGAGACAACTCTGCTGTGCCTGGGAGTTAGGGGACCTTCTGGCTTCAGTTCAGGATGGCTTTTATATGTGGTTACTCCATCCATGCTCAAGAATGCAGTCACTTAAGTACTTTCTATATGAGAAAATTTGTTTTAGGGGCCTTTGGAAATATCTGATGTTTGATATTAAAGGTAGCAAAGGGAAAAACAGCTAAAGCAGAACTGGATGATTTAGACTTTTTTCTTTGCACTCTCTGAAAGTCTTTTGTTACTCAGTGATTCGCACTGAACTTCTAACACATGTAAGGCTTCAGGCAAACATAATTAAAGGAATTATCTCACATCACAAAAGGTTCAAGTTCCCACTGAAATTTCAAGTCAATTTAGCTGTATGCTTTTTTTCAAAACATTTCTAACACGAATCACTGAAGGAACATCAATCCCTGTCTCTTTTTAAGATTACGGGAGAAAAAGTTCTGTTAGAGATGGGGAAAATATGCTTGGGATCTTGCTTCAGATTGAGGGGATTTTAAGCTGCTTTGTGGATCTCATGCTCTGTTCTATGGATTTGGAAAGGCTTTGGGTATTCTCAAAGGTTTCACTAAAAATGGTCAGGAAAAGTATATATGGATTTTACGTAGCTTGCTATACCTGCGACATTTCTAAAGAGGTCTATGCCTCCTTAGGACAGTATCTGACATTTTACAGTCTCCAAGGTGGCTGAAGACCACCAGGACTAGATCTTCTTTTCCATCCTAGCCTTCCCATTACTTCAGAGTTCTGTGTATATTTGTTTTCATTGAAAGCTACTTTGGTCACATTTGTCTGGAGAATTTCTTTCAGAGGTGCCATTAGCACAGCTTCCTCTGAGCTTTTAAATCACCCATAGCAGTTATCAGTTTCCTCATTAGAAATGTGAAATGATTTTGCTGTAGAGGAAAACTTTGTCATATTTTTATTATGATAGAGTTAGAGAGTCTGTTTCAGTTTCTCTGAGGGTTGTTCTGTTAAATTCCCATGTCCAGACACTGACCTCTAAGACATTTATTCGTCAAAACTTTTCATTATAGATTGGCTTTCAGGTCACATCCTTCCTTGCCTCCCTCCTGAATACAGTGCACTAGTCAATACATGGGATGGTCATGGGAATATTGTTCTAACCAAATCTTCCTGCTGATTCCACTGCCTTCATCCTCCTTCCCTTGAATTTCACAGCAAAATCAATGAGAAAGAGCCTGCACGAGTAACTGCAGGCTGGTCATCCAACAGAAGCTTCACCATTTTTAAATAACACTACTCCCATAAAACACTTCTGATTTGCAGCCTTTTTATGTGCTTCTCCAGGATGAGTTTCACTGCTGCAGTGTTACAGGTGGGAAGGCTGGCTCTCAGAGGAGACAGGGAACAGCACCAGGGACAAAATCCAGTCTTTGCTTTTCCAGCCCAGTGTCTTGGCTTGGGAAGGGCAATCTGACATAGAAGTGATAGGCCTGTATCAAACCCACATACAGAACAGACAAAGGAAAGCTGATAAGGGTTTTAGATTTAGTAGAGATCTGTAATGTGAACCAATCTCTAACCATTTTTTCTTTAGTTAAAAAACATTTAAGTGAACCTAATTTTAGGCCAAGGAGCCTACGTCAATCTTTTGGCCATTTTGTGAGTCATTCAATGTTATTTGTCTGCCTTTTCATTTTGCAGTCCAAGCATTTTTATTTTGTAGTCCAGATGTTATATCTGTAGCATCACTAGACAAAAATGGCTAAACAAGTACTTGGGCTCCAAAGCTAAGCGAAGGAAGTCTCAGCTATAATCCCACATCCCTGCAGTGAAAAAAGCCATGAACTACTCTCAGCCAAAGCCTCTTTGCATACACACATATTCCCTTTTCATACCTCAGCGTTAGCAGTGTCAAAACTGATTTCTCACTGCTCTGGAGGCCGATGAGCAGAACTCAGCTGTTCCCTGCGTTGGCTCAACCTGTGCTGCTCACAGGAGTGAGGAGCCTCCTGTGGATAATCAAGGGCACCTTCACAGCAAAGTCAGGCAAGGCTGTAATTTTGCAGCAAAGTGCAGGCTGGTGCCATCTGTAACCCCAACCCCATCTCTACTCTTGCACTATTTAAAAGCAAAACACTGTAAAATATTGAAAACATCCTTGTATGTCTTGTTGACTGCGTATGTTTCAGCTACAAACTGAAGCTAAGTAAAGGCTTGGATGAACAGCACTAAAATGCAGCTATATTTAGGTCTCAGCATGTTAATGTTTCTATTTGTTGCACAGCCCTAAGGAATTCTTCAGATAGCTTTTATGGCATTTCTGTTGCCAAGGAAACCCCTCGTCATGTGTGTGCGCGCGTGTTCCCGAAGCCGCACAACCTCCGTCTCCACGGACAGACACAGAAATTCATGTTGTGTTAAACAAGACAAACATGCAACAAAGAAATATCCTTCCAGGTATGTAGGTAAACACAAGGGGGAGGAACTGTGCTCATGGTATCACTCTTGGGACTCACAACTGTCCCTCCAGACCTACCCCACCTTCCCACAGGTGCTTTTTGTTGACTGTGCTCCTTGCTCACAGAAGTGAGACAGCACCTACACCATAGATCAGCTGAGTAAGAACTTTACACCTTTATTGTGCTCACTGTCCTGGGGCAGCACAATTCCTGCCCCTTGTTCAATTGTCATCTGCTTGATACTATTCACGGAGAGAGAGTCAAAAAAACACAAACTGGTCAGGAGTGAGATGAGTGAGTTATTTTTTCCCCTCCCCACAGGGTTTGCTATATTAGAAAGTCACAATTCTGCAAAGTGACAGTCATGGGAAGTGACAACCATTTGGAAGATTGAAGCATCTGTCTTACTTGGTCTGTGCCCC
This sequence comes from Neopelma chrysocephalum, assembly GCF_003984885.1. Lineage (NCBI taxonomy): Eukaryota > Metazoa > Chordata > Aves > Passeriformes > Pipridae > Neopelma > Neopelma chrysocephalum. Next base: position 7,250,309 of record NW_020897720.1, read on the forward strand.
CTCGCACCAGGAGAGAGCTGACATGACATGATCAGAGCAGAAGTTTGGACTAAATCTTTCACAGCCTGTTAGTGCAGGCAGAAATGGCTGTTGAAGGGGCTTCTTTAACAGGAAACCACATGGTCAACTTGGGGAGCAAGGAGGGGGCAGGAGAAGGAGGGAAAGGCAGATGAAAAAATTAATATTTCCATTTTCTAAAGCTTTTCCTCGCAGAGGCTTCTGAGCAAATGTAGGTCAGCTGTAGGATTCCTTTCCCACAGGGCTAATAGGGAAAGGTTTTTCTGGTGTTGCCTTTCCCTGTTCTGGTTTAAAATCTGTGCAGTTTTTTCTAAAAAGACATCCAGCTGCTTTTGAACTGTGGGTGAGAGGATTACAGCAAGCTAGATTTGGGCAAATTAGTGGCTGCCTACAACAGTTTTGTTGGCTCATTATTTCTTTCTGTATTTAGAAGTTTTTTATCATTTCTTCACTCTAGATCTCGGTGTTTTGGGCAATTGCAGGTCATGCACACCCCGACTCCCACGGAAATCTGTGAATCGTGGAGTTTTTTGCTGACCTTTAAAATGTTACTTTTTAGGTTTGTCATGTTTTCTGTTCATAAGTGCTGTTCATAGTGAGTCTTGTGAGTTCTCAATAATTTCAGTTAGAGCTTTCTTTTAGGGATGAGTTGTCTCCACACATCTCCCTGAAGGAACAACTGTTGAACAGCAGCTGAAATTTTGGCTTCATGAGAACTTTTTAGAGGGCATAAGACCCGTTTCCCAAAAAAGAGCCAGTGATGTTATACAAAAGGAGCACCCATGATGACATATCTTTTCTATGAACTGAAACAATTTGTGCTTCCTATGTTTGGCTTGAGGTCTCAGCTCAAGCTGAAATGCTTCTTTTCATATCCAGTAGTCAATTCTGTCTCCCTGTGCATGTTAAAAGAATATAAATATAGGTGAAATCTGGAAGATCTAGCAACGGGATTTTCAGAAATTCTGCCCTCCAACTTTACATGCCAATTTTACTATTCACTTTTAGATATTAGCTGAGTCCTGTGAAATTAAATTATCATGGCTGGTCGTAAAGGAAGATGGGAATGAGTTCAGATGCCACATGCTGTACACCTTGGAATTTGCCTTCCTCCTCTGCAGTACATCTGTCTCCACCAGTGAGTTTGGGATTGTCAGTTCAGATCAGTGTTTTGCTTTTCAGTGGGATCAAATACAAAGACACATTGTTTTAAATCACCTTTGAGTTCCCTGAAACCTGGGGCACTTCAAGAAACAGTTGTACACCAGCCTCCTAAAATAACTTTTACGGATGTAGGAAAGAATAGCAAAACACATCGCCTGCCTGATTTTAGCTTTCTGTCTCCCTGCCAGTGCATACTTTTGTCAGGTTTGTCTTTAAAGGCAGATACATTTTTACAATATAGGCACAAAGATCAATGCAAAGTTATTTAGGTAATTGGAAATTTGCAAAAGAATTAATTTCAATTTTCATCAACAGTGATGAAAGCCTGACTCAATTGCTGATGAAACCTTTGTGCTTCATCTTTTTAAGGGAGAATAGTTGAACAGGTGTCTGCTGCTGAAGGTAATGATACTTTGTAAGAGGATAAGCATTCGCTCCTTTACATGTTTTTTCTTCCCTCAGTTACCTTAAACTGAAAAAATGAGTACTTCATATAAGTGTTAAAAGGCAGAAAAATTTAACATTTATTCATTTTAACGTCTGTTCCCATGGCTTTACAAAAACAGCCTCCACACCTGAAATGAAACTGAAAAAAGAGGGTAACCTTGAAGTGCCAGAAAGTTTCATAACGTTACATCCAGCAACCAATTCACAGGAGTGAATAAAGAAGGAGCTGTATTGAGAAACTAGAGAACACCCAGCAGAGTACAAGGACTAATGTGTATAATGTCATCCATTACAGACTCTTCATACTTCACAACTAAAAGCCATGAAGAATTGTGCCAGGTTTATAGAAGAGCCAATCTCTTTGCAAGGAGGACCAAAGAATGCTTGGGACCTCTGATAATGCTGCCCCGTTATGAAAAGGTTTCCTACGGGGGTCTGAGGACCCGAGTTTCTCATGTGAAATTTGGTAGGAAAAGGTTTAATGGTCCAGGAGCAGCTGTATCTGGGATTTATCAATGTACAGTGCTCAGGTTACAAAGAAATAGGAGGCAGATCTTAAACTGCTTTCCATTCCCTTCCTTCCATCCATGGCCACGTTGAAAGGTGAAACTTCACAGTACCACTGCAAAGAACATTGTAGGTTGTCTTTAGTAATAGCATAATAGGGAACGTCACAGAAATAAGTGGCAATAATTATACATTTCCTTTTTTGTCTTTCAAAGGTCAGAGTTAAAGTCACAGAAAGAAAGTTTCATGGTATTACAAGGAGAGAGAGAAGAATCACTTCTGCATCTTGAGAAAACACTCAATCTGTCTCTCTCAATACAAGACTATATGTGTCTTTCTGTATCTATTATAAATTATTTGGCTTACAATGCAAAATCATCTAATTTCCAAGATGATCTGACTGTGATTTAGGACAGTGAAATACTGGAGAACTATATATAATCAGCAATCCTGGCTAGCATGTGAAGGGATTTTTCTTTAACTGTTTCTTTTAATACAGATAAACATAAAAATGAAATCATTTGGTCCCAGGACTATATGAAGTGCAAGTTGTAGATTCCAGACTAAAAGTGACTTTACTTCAGTATGAAATGGCTTAAAGAAACAGTGGCAAAATGGATACTATGACAAAGACATAAAGCAGTATTTCACATCTGCATGTCTTTACGTGGGGCACAGCTAGAGAAAAAATCACTATGAGGTAGAGCAAAACTGTTGCAGGTTTATCTGAAAAATTTAAACCATCTGCTCAAGACCTTCTTTGTGAGCGGTCTGTGGTGGAAGGACAAGGAGACTGAACCAGTTCTGACACTTCAGGTGTCCCCGCTGCTGCTTTGCATGTCACTGCACTTACTTCCCTCTCATCATTCACCTTCTAAGGAATTTCAGGTTTCTATCATTGATCTCTGTTCTGCACACAGAAAGTATGAACACCCCTGAAGCAGGCTGCACTGTGTTACAAACAGAAGACAGTTTAATGTAGGAAAGATTCCTACATCATGTTAAGTAAAAGTTAACATTAATTATTTAAACAAAACAACAACAACAAAAAAATTGAATATTTCAGTAGCTGTTCTGTATTTTGGTAGCAATACATACATACATAAATACCTAACGACACTATACTTCACTCTTCTTTGTATGCTATTAACGTGACATGTAGCAATTTAACATTTAGCACAGCTTTTAAAATTAAAATCCTGTTAAATAAACTTCTAAAAAAACTCTGATATGAGTTTTCAAAATTTTCTGACACAAGAGATATCAAAAAGACATTTCAACATCTACCTTCTATTGTGAGTTGCTGTTAAAACCTATGATTTCAACAACAAAAAATTCTATTAAGAAGGAGTCTCTTGGATTATTTCAAATATACATTTTGAGAAGGCATTATTTTTCAAGTTTCTGAAGTAACATTATTGTTAGAATTTTTAATGCCAGTAATACGTTTGAATTCTACTGTTCCTCAGGCTGAAATTTTGTGCAGAAGTCACAAAGGTCTTGTCTTGATGATAGAAACTCTATGTTAGGTGGAAGAGAGAATCACATTGCAGGAGTCAGGAGGCACAAAGTTTTCACTTGCATTCAGGATTTTTAGTCATATTTTCATAAAATATTTGCAGAACTTACATCTGTACATTGCCTATCCTCACATCTCTAACAAATCAAACAATACGAGGTGTTTGAACTTGGGATTTTGTTCCTATCCTGTTAAAAATTAAAAGATTTCAACAATGCCTTTGCTTGTTCTTTGTACTAGTGACTGGGCTAATAGTCAAACATTAAGACCTATAGAGAAGGATAACCTTTGTTCCCTAGAAACACACAGCATGGGCTTGACAGTTTATTATACTGTCACTGGGAGAATTTCAGGAATATAAACTTCACTCATCTTCTAGACAAGCTCTTCTAAGATAATTATAATTATAAAAATTATAGGGTTCCATAAAACATCATTACTGTTATGTCTGTAATATTTTACCCATTCTTTTTTACATGTTACAAACACGAATCTGGATGAAAAGTATTTGTTTATTAGCTTTTTGACATGAATTGACTCAAGGTCAGAGAGGTTTGGCAGCAAATGTGATTTAAATTGCCACCAGGAGCAGTTCAAAGAAGATAAAATCAAACAGTTCTCAAGGTCAGCACTAATAAACTCTGGGCAATCCTTGGGAAATTAAGCAAAGGAGGGCAAGAAAATTAAGCTCCCCCTTGGAGGAACAATTGTAGCCTTTGGCTCCAGAGGAGATTTTCTGTATTTTGAATGCACTGATATTGAGTCTGCCATTTCATCAGACTGTGTCAGCCACTACAATGTTGTTTTCCTCCCATTCATTCCCAAGTTCATATATTTGTTGTGGGCTTTGATGGAGATGAAAGTCTGCAGTGTTCTTCACATGGTGTTCAGTGGATATACTAGTGTTGATATAGACTCTAGTAACTAAAACTTTGATCATAATAATATTTTCTAAATGTATCTAATGACTTTAAAAAATTGTCTTTGCTCCTTTGTCTCTTGATTAAGTTTTCCACTGAGATGTTAAAAAATTAGGATAATCTAGAGTTCTACTGAAAGATTATTTTATTTTCCAGTGTAAAGAGGGTTTCCATTTTTTTCCACTTCCAGTGCTTGACATACAGAAAATATAACATGATCTTCCAGCTTAATGTTTTGTTAAGATGCTACACACTCAGCTGTTACCTAAAGCAAGAGTCGGTATTTTCATAGTCACCAAGTATTATTTCAAAATCCCTTTTCTACTTTCCCTTACTGTCCTCTTCCACTATGGGTAGACATGGAGTGCAAGAGAAATGTATGGTACCTCACTTTCCAGCTCTGTTTTAATGGAAGCTGAGGTCCAGCATAACCACCATAAATCAGAATATTTCTCTGTATGGCATAACAGTGGCACACTGACAGGAGACACTGGATCCTCAGTGAGTGGCAGGTAATTCAGGTAGAAAACAGCAATTTTGTCAAACTTGTCCACATAAGCCTTTGCAGTTTCCGCTGTGTTAAACCTCTCAAGAGGATGGATGCTGCTGTTGTCTGTCACAGAGCCAGAGACTGGCGCTGACGACCGTGCTCTGACAGTGTCATCGACTAAGAGGTGACAGTGGTCAAGAAGACATCAAAGAAGGGAAAAAAAAAAAACTCTTCAACATATTTTTTAGCATTCGTCCCTTGCAGGGAAAATTGTGGATTTTGAATCTCTGAGATGTCTCAGTGAAAGGTTCTTTTCATTTTCCTAGAAGACTGAGGGTGTTGTCTGGTTTGTGTACATAAGTACATGTGAGGACCAAGGAAAATAGGGATCTGGTCTTGTGTGGCTGTGATTCTGCAGTCTTGTATGGCTTAAAACTCTGAATTCAGATGAATCATGGAACTTTTTTGTTATTAATATTGTTGTACATTTCAGGGTCAGTCAGTGCTGGCAAGAAGAGGATCAAGTGGGTAGGCAAATTCCTGCACTTCTGAAATGCAAGGACTCTGTCTTTTAAGGGAGCTGGTTTGCTGCCTCTGCTGACTGACACTAATATGCTGTGTTGCCCCTTATTGTTCATTCTTTTGCATTTTGCTGCTTTCTGTTTTCTAAAGGAATCTGAAAGAAATTAAGAGTAAGTATTCTATCCTATCCTATTCTATTCTTCTATCTATTCACATATGATCAGTGGGATCTACCCAAACAACTGCAGCATTTCAGAAGAAAACTCAGTGAATTCAACCTAGAGGAGTGAAAGAAGCAGGCAGCAGTAACTGCTTATTGCCCATCACTACAGATAACTCAATGCAGCTTGAATTCATTGGAGATTACTTGGAAATGTATTTTAAATGCTGTGTTCTTTAACTCAGTATTTGGTCTTGAGAGCAAGAATAATGGGTGGGATGTGCTTGTTGGGATTTACGGCATGCAAAGGAAAACCATCAGTAGACCTGTATACCTCATAAATACTACTTGGCCAGCAATTATTTTTACATATTGGCCGAATATTAAAATTCTCAGTCAAGCCAAATTCTTGTTAGTGTGTTTGGTCCTATCTAACTCCTCAGTTGTCCTTTCATTCAGCACCACGAGCAGTAGATTCATTGGTGGCTGGAGCCACCTGAGCTCTGCTATCACCCAAGGCTTTATTTCTAGCAAGAGCATCCTTTGGCTCAGAGGTGGATCCCTGCCTGCCTTTGCTGGGAGCTGTACTGGCAACTGTGCTGTTGCTCCAGTTGTCTCTGAGTGGTTGCAGCATCATCTGCCTGTCATCATTTAAGGAAGGTTGCACAAGTTTGGACATTAATTACACCTTAAACAAAGCTTTGTGTGGCTCCGGATGCGTTTAGAGAGCACTGGGGAAACTGTTGGGTAGGAAGATGAAGGCAGAGTGTGAACAGATTTTGGCATCTGGATGAGATTTTTCTTTGGCCATCATCCCAGTACCTGTGGAAGGCAAATCTCACTTTTGCTGAAATGACTCCTTGCCTTTGAAAACAGCAAGCTTCTGCAACCAGCTAGCCTGAAGTCTGAATTTATCCATTCCCATCATCTTCCTTCCCATATAATTATTAAAAATTTCATTCATTACAAGGCAAGATTCCGATTAACTACTCTTTTTACTGTACCTGTTAGAGGGCTGAGAGAGAAAGGGAACCTGTGATTTATATAAGATGCTGGAATAGCAGCATTCATGTTGCTTCCTTTTTAAGGGACAGATGAAGTAAAATTCTTTTCTATTTCTCTTCTAATTTAAGAGAAAATGGTGAACAACAGAGATATTAAAAATGTTGTTTCCTGCTCATTTTTATTTCTTTCCCCCAGCTTAAGGTATTTCAGAAATTCCACAATTGCAAATTGAAATGGGCTGTGAAGAGTAAGCTATCAGAGATATCACACCTTGACTCCATATGAGTAACTCTTAGCACAGTGGGTTAAAATAAAATACTGCTTTTAACAAAGTTCTATGTGTGTTCAGTATGAAATGTCACTGAAGGAAGCACATTACAGCAACTTTAAGAGATGGCAGGGGCACAAAGTGCTCTGTTTCTTCTGAGTTGCTTTATGGGATTTGTAGTTTCTCATCTGTTAAATCTGGGTCAAAAGCTCCATGGAGGATGCCAAAAAGCACTCTGCTTGATAGCAGCCTTGTTGCTTTTCACTCCTTCAGAGTATCTGAATGTTTCTATCACAGTTCAGAAAAACATACACCAAAGCTTCAGTTTGTTTGGCTTCAGAATAAACCTGTTCTTCCCCTTTATCTGCCATCTGAGTCTAATCATTCTCCATTTATGACATTGCACTGATTTCTGACCGGCAGATTGTGTTGTGATGCTCTTAGGGTAATGGTTGCTCTTTTGTGAGCATCAAGGCTGTTTAGTGTGCTGTGGAAACAGAAAAGTAAGTGCAGTGCACAGAGATATGCCCACAGGTCGGCTCTAAGATGCAGTTAAAAAGAAGAAAATACAGTAGATCAAGAGCTGACAATTCCAAGCAAAGCTCTTGCTTTAAGCAGGTCAGCAACCCCACAGATGTTGGATCAGAGCTTCTGAAAGTTTCACGGGTAAATTTATCTTATAGAGACACTCGAACAAAGAGAGGGAGAGCATTTAAGCAGAGACTGCTTGGAAAGGGAAAATAAGAAGATTGCAAAGGAAGTAGGCTGAAGTCAGACTGGTAGAGCAGCTTCAGATTAAGGAATTTAACTCTCTTGTGGAAACATTCAAAGATGGGAGAGTGAAACCTTTAAGACAACAGGTAGGGGAGAAGCAGCATTTTGAACAAACTGGGCTGTCAACAGAAAGGCTCAATTGTAACCAGAAAGGGTGAATTGAAGGGGTAGTAACAAAAGCAAAATTCTCTACTTTTGCAAGAAAAAAGTTGTCACACCCATTGGCGTTCTGGCAAACAGAAATATTTAAGACAAACTGAGATGTCTTCAATCAAATTTAACCCCTCTCTTACACAGATACACTCACCACTGAAGCCATAGGTGTCAACATAGTATAATTAGTCATATATTTCTCTCCTGTATTAAAAAACAAAACAAAAAGATTTTATGGGAGTGGAATTGCTTTCATGAAAAACCAGCTGCTCTGTAAAAAGAATAAAAGAACAGACTGCATATATGGGATTAAAATAAATAGTGCTGTCTTGTGCATCTGCTTCTTTTAGAGCATCAACATGAGCTGAACAGTCGATGCTGCAAAATTCTCCTAACTGGCACAGACATTTGCCAGTTAAGTGACTGCCCTGCTCCCAGCCCCACATTTATACTCTCCATTGGGAACACCTCATAATTCTTGCTTGGATCACATAGGCACAGTGCAAAATGTTCAACAAAACAATGCTGTACAGGGGGCAGATAAGCTGCCAACAGGAAGTACAGGAATTACTACAAGGAGAGAAAAAAACTGTCACACAGGGAATATAATGCATAGATTTACACCTGCTCAACATGCCTGCCTGCTTTTATTGCTTTTATTTTCACAACTGGTGGGGTCATTAGAGTGCCCTCCTGGCACCTGCCTGCCTGCTCTGAGGGTCACTGGGGTGCCGTGCTATGGAGCAGGTCCTGGACCCAGACAGGCTTCATATCTATGGCAGATGGAGGTTATTTTCTCTGTCCTTTCTCATCTCATCTGGGATTTCCTACAAAAGCCCTGACCCCTGGAGTCTTCTGTTCCTGCCCCACAGAGAGGGAGCTGGACTTCACTGCTTTCCCTGTCCATTCATTTCCTACTAATGAAAGGAGAAGCCTTCCCCAAGGAAGCCTTCTGCGTGAAGTTCTTTCTCTGAGGTACTGATTTTTCTTGTGTCGGCATTACTAGCCTACAGAGAATGTATTATTCTTTTTTTTTCTCTGTCACGAAAGGAACATTTTCGTTGTGCTACTGCAAAACAGGAGAGGCTACAATTGTCTCTAGGAAGAAAGATTGTTCTCTTTTGAGGCATTAAACAAGGGCCAGATCCCTGACTTGTCACAGGAAAATTGACTGAAGACTCCGATATCTCTATTTTAAAGAGATTTTTCTCAAGCCAGTGAGTATATCCACTACCAAACTATGGTGGGACTTGCTCTGAACTCACAAATACCAAAAGAAGAACAGAGTCAGACCAATCATTTGCACTGTTTGTCTCAGGTGAGTCAGGAACCAACTATGGTCACAGGGTGATTACCAGTAGTAAGCAGAGGGTATTTATTCCTTCACACACCTCTGACAGCTTCCAGGCCCAAAGAGGTTAGAAAGACAAGATGAATCTCCCATTGTCAAATAGTGGCACTTAATTTTGTAATCTGTTGTCAAATCCATACATTTTTAGCCATTTGGGCACACGGGTCTTTTGGGGTGGAGGCTGATTTGTTATGTTGGTTTTTTTTTCCAAGTGGGAATAAAATTAGTAATCCAAGTACAGATGTCCTGAATTTACTATTTAAGACGTAATAAAAGCCATGCTGCAGCTAAAAAGCCACCCAGAGATGGCTCTAGAGTAACAGTTTGGAAAATCTGATTAAAGACTCCCTGACTAACTAAAAGGCACTGATTAAAACTAAGATTATTAAAACAAATTTAGAAATCAGAGCCAGAGCATCTTTGAAGACGCTTTTTTTTGACAATGGAGCCACCAGGAGTGCGATTACCAAGGACTGAGTGTTGACAAGTGTCATTCCCAAAAGAGACACCTTGGGTATGAAAATCTGGCTGAAGATTCTGGGAGTGGAGAATGCCACTATTTTTATCCCCACAATGTTGTTTGTTTAATGAGTGGAGGTGGAAGCACTGGCAGGAGGAAAAGCCAATCTGATTAATCCCTTCCTCCCTGGAATCAACAGCAATTGCCCCCACTGACTTCAGCTACCCCTGGTTTTCACCTTACGTGGGTAATTAAACCTGAGGTGAGTTAGGCTCTTCATTTCAACCCTTCTTTAGCAGCATCCTGGTATTAAACGTTCTATTACACGTTTAGAAGATCAACTCAGCCACTTTGAAATGCATCCTTCCACATTGCTGCATACCAAAGGTAAATACCCCTGAGCTGTACCCTGTTATTTCAACATCCTCATCAACACCTACCGAAGTTTGCTTCCCCTTCTCTGCTGAATCTTCCATCTCACTGGGCAGCAGCTCTGAAATGCCCCTGTGCCCAGAAATGGGGCTCTCCCTGGGCCAGGCAGTGGGTCTTCACAGCATGAAGCTTCCAAAGGGCTGACCCCCATCTCTTCTAGCAAAAGGCTGTCAGCTGGGTGAGGATGGATTCAATCTACCATTAGGCTGTGAAATGGGTAAAACAGAGACTGCAGTTAACAGACATATCCTGAAAGAGTGGGACGTCTCTGGAATGTGCCATGGTTCCAAGAACCACAGGTAGGACAAGAAAAGCTTAAAAATCTGAGATATTTTTCTGTTCCTTAGCTGATGATACATTTTGGGCTTGGGGAGACTTTAAAAGCAAATAGAAATAAAGGTCTAGAAACAGGCAGTGAAACTGTCACATGATAGCTAGTGAGGCAATCATTCAGGAGACTCTCAAACACAGGCACCCACCACCACTTTCAATACTTTGGCCTGTTTAAGATCTCTACCCAGGACCAACAGATATGATCTAAGACCTAGGGAGATTTCTGAAGCAAGACCAGGAGGCAAGATAAGGTATTTTACATCATCTAACAGAGCACCTGCTCCCCTACAGTACAAATCAGGAAATTAATTTTGAAGGAGTAGTTACTTTTATCAGAATGGCCAAATTATATTTTACCACGGAGGAGTCAGCTCTGCGGTTGGCTAAATGCATTCCTTTTCATCAGTGGCCAAGAAATAACATTTTCCACTAATAATATTTCTCTCACCAGACTGCCAGCTTGAGAGTCTCACCTCACTTCAGAAAAAAAAATACAAATTCACAGGCTACTTGGTGTCAGAGTATTTTTAAGGTCTTTTGCTTTCACATCACAAATATTACAGCAGTAATAAAAAGGAGCAGTAGTAGAACAATCTGAAAGGGACCCCAGAAGCAGAACTGGTAGGTGTAAAGCACCTACCTCCCAGGGTAATTCATTTGGACATCTTTCTGCCTAAATAACACCTGAAAAATGTACACTAACACCCCTGTGCTTCTGCATGCATTGCACAGCACTGCTAATTAGTTTAGCACCAGGTTTACTTCTGAGGGAGGAATAGTGGGTGGGAAACCGTAGGCAGGGGAATGTACAGAGGGAAGAAGCCAATCTTAAGATTTGAAAGAATAGAAAAAGAGAAGAAGATAAGAATGAGCCAGTAAAGACAAAAAAAATTCTGATATTATAAAACTGAAACAAGGAAAAATAATTACTGTTTATGGCAAGGACGTTGCCTGTGGAGTTACCCCTTTTCTTTGGGATCTGTAAAAGCTTATTCTATGGTAATTTTCTCCTTCATTTCTTTTATGTGAAATGTAGATCAAATGCTACTAACATAGGAAAAGTAATGCTCTTATTGTCAATATTAATTGCTGGGGAAGTCATCTTTAGCTCACCCATTGAGGGGAGGTATCATATAAACTTGCTATGCACAATTGCCTCATGTAACAACATGATGTGTGGCTAATGAAAACAAATGTCAGCCCTTGCAGCAGAGTGTAAAGCACTACACACACATTTCCAGCTGGACAAACCACTGTCAATGCATTAAACAGCTTTTCCAGCTGAAATGATGTCTCAGGCAATTGAATTATCACAGCAGGCAGCTATGAACACTACCAAGACCAGCTCCTCTTCCTGAATCAGGTGTGGAAAATGCTGGATTTTCCGGGCTGAGGCTGAACCTCCTCTTCAGTCCCCAGAGAGTTTGGAGGCCACTGTACTTACCGGGGTCAATGAAGAATGTTAAACACATCACATGTGCCACACACTCTGCATTTCTCAAGACTGGGTGATCTTTTCATGGAATAAATGTGATTATCCCTTTTTTAAGTATAAAGATAAGAATGTAGTTGGATTTAAGGTGAATCAGCAGTTTTGATCAAATCAAAGAATTCAATCTACAAGGGTGAGGATCCTCAGCTAGTGCAGTCAATAGGACCAGGAAGGAGTTCATTGCTTGATTTGTGCAAAAAATTTTGAAGGACATATTCAGCAAAGTGAGCAGCTTGGCTTAAAATAAAAACCATTTAGTCTGAAGATACATAACAATAGTGACTCTCTTTGTTGAGGTTTTTTGATTTCCAATAATACAACACTTCAATACATTAGTCCCTTGGCAGCAGTTTTTATTTTCTAATTGGCAATTCAGCCAGTGTGTGCTCATGTGTGTAGGCTCAGGGCACATATATTACAATAACAATGAAAGTTTGAGGTTTTATTCTGTCACTGCCGCCCCTGTGGGTGTTTTAAATAAAGCAAGATGCAATTCTTTGTGGTGTAGCTTTCCACAGGACAGCAGATGAGGGTCAGCTTCACATACAGAGGTAAAGGACCTGTTTATGTCTTTAACAAAAGGAAGTCACTGATATATTTTGAATATAGCATATGCATCCATCAATATACACCACACTGGGAGAGTGTGGCCTATATTATTAAACACTAATTTTGTTGAGCAGATCATAAGTAAGAACAAAAGTAACTTTAACAGAGCAGGAAATAAAAAGAGGGGTTTTTTTCTTCAAACCACTGAAATTGTTAATAAATTGAAATGCCTAATGATTCATTGAACTCTGACTTGAAAGGCAGAAAGTCTAAGAGATTTAAAGTACTGTTCTTTCTGAGGAGCAATTACTTGTGATCTAATCAGCTATGCATTTCAAAAAAAAGTGTAGAAGCTATTTTACGTAGGAGAGCAAAATGAGTCACTAAATGAACCTTCACCATAGGGAAAAAAAAATCCATATTACCATCAAAGTAGTGAACGTGATTCAAAGAAATATGTGATGAGTCTTGACAGTGAAGATTTGAGGGACAGAAAGTCACCTCAGTTCATTCTGCAGCCTTCAGCCCAAAGAAGATTTAAAACTTGATTTTACTGTCATATACGATGAGTATCTTGAAGTTTCTTGTCAATAAGAAGACAAACAGAGCAGAAACACACAAGTCCTTATACTGGTCTCTCTGTTTTATCCACCAGCGAATCCAGTACCATCTCTCAGGGCTTTCTGCAGTGGTGATGAATATTCTCTTCAGCTTTCACAGTAGACACCAACTACAATAAAAGTCAACTGACAATTAAGTAATGTGACTGGAGAAGAAATCTGATCAAAATAAATATGCATTATGCATTATGGATAGGAAGGTAGGAGAATGCATGAGGTATCTGCAGGGGATTTTTTTCTTTTAAGCAAAAATTACCTGTAATGCCATGTTTGCATGTTTGTATCTGCTCTTTTATCTAGAGTTACACAGGCTTTATGCATAAAAATATCCAGTCAATGTTATATTGACAAACAAAAACTCACATATTGATTTTTAATGTGGAACCAAACTTACACACTTTAGTTGCCTTTCTCCGTGACTGGAAGCCCAGAAATTACTTTAGTACAAATAGTACATGAATAATAATGTCTGTATTTAAATATGTAGGAGGCCTGAATGTCAGGTGCTCTGGCATATTCCAGCTAAAACTTTTTTAAGGTTTTCAGCTCATTTTTCAGAATTACCCAACAGCTACATGTTTATTAATGATATGAGTTTATGGAATCTAACAACTAAATGTTTAAATTAATTGAGTTTATAGGATAACGTAATAGCAACACTTTTTAGAACTTCCTGCATTGACTAAATGAAATGTTATGATTAAATAATTTTGTCTGGAAGAAAAACAACCACTAAACTGTCATCCAGTTTTTGTATTTACTGTGGTTTGTATTTCAGATACAAGTTCCACTTCCCTTGAAGGAACTAAAAAGATGATTATACATTCACAGAGCACTTGCAAACATCTGTCCCAGATCCACATGCACTTGATTCATCTGTGTGCACAAATAGCATGAGTTTGATAACAAACGATTGGAGCTGGTAATTAGCATCGACAGCTCCCTAATTTGCACAGGAAGACAGCAGAGTTGTTTAAGCTAAGAAGGTACCTTGTTGCATGCCTTGATCACAGCTGGAATTATTTGTGTCAGTGGGAATCCAGTGTATCTGAAGAAATACTGTAGATTTCCTAATATTCTAGAAATTAAACAGACACAAGAAAATTTTCTTCAATTTTTCCCTTTCAGAATGATTCAAAGAAATTTTTTTACAGTATTATACACAATATCATCTCAATCATGCCAGTAAGTAATAAGAGGCATATCCTCTAGTTCTGCCATTCTATTCCTCAAGATGATCAAACCCTAAAGGAGTTGTGTTTGGGGAATATGTGTGGGAGGTCGTATGGGACATCCTGGATATTATCCACCAACCTTCTCATTCATGAACAAATCTGGAAAGAAATAACAATAAAAAGATAATGCTTGGGTTTCTAGAACTTGGAATGTGTAGCTTAAAATTGTGCATAAAATATTGCCCCCTGCTCACCTTGAGATGCTGCTTTAGAAAGGCAGCAGTGGCCTCATCCCTGCCAAGGGACCAAAGCTAAGAGGTGTTTGTGGTGATGTATGGAGGGTGTTTGCAAATGACAGAAGCAGACAATTACTTCTCTTACTCACCTGGGGGTCCTACACCATCAGGACCTAAAGGTAAGGTGAAAAGTGCTCACTTGCTGATGGATGGGCTGTGTTTTTATCGGGTACCGAGCCTCCACAGGCTCACTGTTTACTTTCCAAAATGCCTTGGAGACTGCAACGCTGAGGCTGGGACATGTGTTCTTACTTTAATAGTGCCTTAAGTGGCACAGGGGAGACAAGTTTTCTAAGATTAAATCCGTTGCCTGGAACAGCATCTTTATGTTTCATCTTTAGCCTTTTTGGCTTTCATGTACTATATACCAGAAAAAATGTTTCTATTTACTTAAAGGAGGTTTTGTCCTCTTCTATTTCTTTACCTGTCTGCTTCCATTTCAATTTCTAAACAATAGACATGAGCATGAACATCATCATTTATCTTCAAAATATCACAAGGATCAGAGAATCTGCTCGTCTTAGTTCCGTAACCCTTTTCAGTTCTAGCCAAAAATTTTGATCCAAAGCCAAATTTATTTGGCCATCAGGTTAATTCAGATTCAAGGGTTTTTTTAACCATAGCCTAAGCACAAGCTACAATCTGCCTGCTGGACCTGTAAGTTCTCTCCATGACTGCTGTTGCTTACATATTACTGTGCACATCTTGAGTTTTCTGTATTTATTACAGAATAGTTCAGTGCAGCAGAAGACAAGCTCAACCTGCAGGGCAATGACTAAGGGTTTGAGTGTGGGGGTGAATCAGATTTCTTCTTTTGATTGCCACAGTTTGTTTGTTGGTTTATTTCTCAGTGCCTTTTGATAAAATTTTGATATAAATTCTATCCTGGATGTACTATTTTCTGACATTAATGGCACTTTTGTCCATCAGAGTGTTCTCACCCACAACACTCTCTAGCTTTTCTCTCTTTGATTCTGTCATTTTGCCAAAAAATGCATCAGTACATACTTGAGATATGAAGAGAATCCAGGGGCCCTTGTGTACTGTCTCCATTGGGTTGTTCTTAAATTATGTAGTCGACAGGAGAGACTGACTTTCAGAAAGGCATTTAATTCATTACTAAATGTCTCAATTACATTTACACATAATTGGGATGTTTCTTAATAGAATAATGTATCTATATTGCTGTTAGTTCTGATTGTCACTAAAAAGATCAATATAACAATGTAAAATAATTTTTCTAAGATTTTCAATTATTAGCACCCTGTGATTCTCACAGATATTTTTTGCTGCAATTCATCTCTCAGAACACGTGTCCAGTGTTCATTGGCCTACATGAGCCTTTCCCAGGCTGCTGAGATATTTACAGTCCAATACCCTTAGAGTAATGGCTGTTACTATATCTGAGGCCATGGACTAGAAAAAGGCCTTGCAAATGGAAAGACTGGATCAATTCCACTTCCAGGGACAGACGGACTCCCTCCCAAGGGAGGCTGAAGTCCTGCAGAACAGGCTGATGTGATAAGAGATTTATTACAGAGAAAACTCTTCCCTGCTCCAAAATAAAAAATGCTATCCTAGCAGAAGTTCAGAGAACTTTTGTTTAGCTAAGGAGCTCAACATGGGATATTCCTCTACTTACGTGACAGGTTTTTTTGCCACAGACTCCCTTGGGACTTCATCACTTCGCCAGGAGTCTGATCAGGCTTTGGGCAGCATTATGGGTAAACAACAGAATATCTTTCTCTGGCTTGTTTTTGTTTGTTTCCCTACAAAACAATGTTTCTAGTAGTTCCAAAAGCCTCTCTTCTCAAAGTTTCATGTAGATTAACCATTTAGTGTTTCCTCATCTTATTATAATTTAAGATGTCAGACTTATTTAAAAAGTCTGTATCTTAGAAAATTTCCATCTCTCTTAATATGGTACTGCTATTAAAAGGAGTATTTTTATTACCCTAATTCCTGGGTTTTACAAGGATAAAAGTAATAATGCAATTGAATTATTTAATTCCATAATCATTTTCAGACTGTATAAAAACTTCTGAAGGAAGCTGTTAGATGACAGCTGATATCTGCATGTTCATGAGCATTAAGTGAACTATAAATATAGAGGGACTGAAGCTGAAACATCAAGTGTGAATTCCCTCTTTCAAATACTTAGCCCTTGAAGCACTGTGACAACAATGCAGTAAGGGAGGTTTCAGTGTTTTAGCAGTAAACACTGACTCACCTGCTCAGTGCTCTGGATAAATAATCATTAGTGACAAATATAAGCCTATTTCAGACATAACCCAGAACAGCAAAAGTTACATAAAAGCATGAGATATTTTGTCCCTTTCCAGTAGCAAAAAAGACCACGAGTTCAGTTCATCTCAGTTATTCTCTGCCATTTGAGGCGAGTCCTTAGGAGAACAAGTCTTGAGGGCTTTGCACCTCTTTCTCATGTCTCTTCCTTGGTTTCAGTGCCCACAGGGAGTCCCTGGTGATTATCCTACCCTTCAGCATGTCTGTCAGTGCAAGCAGGCAGCAGCTTGTACAAAATACTTTACTGGGATATCCTTGGATCCCAAGTGGCTCAGCAGAAATGCTCATTGCTTTGTGAGGTTGAACACTCCCATGTGTCTCTAATACTGACCTGAACAGCAGGAATAGAGTTGCTTTTACAAGACCTGAAGATATTTAGCAGTGGAGACTGGATAAGACAGGCAGGTTGTGGTCATCAATTTGTCTATTTAGATAACAATTAAAATCTCAAAAAGGTGCAGCTTTCATGTTTGTCAACCGTGGACAAAACCCATTATGTTCTCCATTAATTAGACCTTGCCCAGCTTTTCCAAACTCTACCACAGCAGTGCAAGGACAGAACATTCACTATATTCTCCACAGAAGAGCAGGGTGTTTACACTGTCCTTTTGCTAGCAGCAAAACACTTTTTCCACCAGCTGAATTTATCTACCCTTTATAATTGCTCAGTCTAATTAACAGTCCAGTATGTCACACACCTGCATTACCTCCACATCCCTACATGCCCATTCTTCTGCCCTGATGCAGTTGTTAAACCATTCAATTGTTTCTGAGTTTCCTGAGTCTTCGTGGAGACCGCAGGACGTGTGTGTGTTGTGCTCTTCCATGAAGGATGAGGAAGATGCAGGCTGGCTCAAAACTCTGTGACACAAGCTATTTTTAGAGCCCACTTTTTCTGAGTAACTAGTTTTCTCATGGGAAATAAGTCCCTGGGGGAAAAGTCATTTCCACTTCATTTGTTAGTCTAAAATATCTTTGCTTTTGGCTTCCTGCTACGGAGCACAGAACTGCTGCATCTAGTTAATTTTGTAGTCTTGCTAAATGACAGTGAGATTTATTTAGAAGGAAACCAAATTTAGTCCCATTAGATCATAGAAACAGTTACATGAAAAAGATTTAAAAAAAACCCTTGTTTTGGTCTTGGAAACACTTGGTCCCTGCAACCACCAAATTATATATATGAAAGTCAGTCAAAGCACCTACCCCTGGAACACAGTAAAAGGTATGGCTGCAGGGGAATCCCCACAATGCCTGATACTTCAAAAACAGAATAACTTCCACTAGGAAACTGAAATGTTACATCCAAAGAGTAAGGAAAAGATCAAAGCATAAGAGAAAGAGAGTTACTGTTAACATGAATCTATAAACCCTGCTGCAATGGGACCTTGGGGCTGCTGCTGGAAGCTGTAAGTCTAAAATTATGGATGTGTTCCTTGGGTTTGCTATTGTTCTCTTCAATAGCTTCCCTGTAAGAATGGACACTCCAGGATCATTACCCTGTTACAACATATATTTGTATTGACTCTGCTGGACTGTGCACACTGAGTGCAGCTATTTATGTGTTTGTTTAAAATAACAGTCTGGAGCTGGACTGCCTTTGGATATGAGGATGAGTTGCCCCAGTAAGGCTGGAGATGTGTCTGATGTGATATGTTATGCACTAGCTCCAAAAAAAGACTTGTTTTAAGCAGCTCCAGCATAGTTCTTAAAGAGCCCCATCATCCCTGACCATCTCCTTTCAGAGGGGAGATGGGGGAAAAGTAGCACCCTGGCATCATCTTTCTACTGTAGGAGGAGAAAGAAATGAGTCAGGGAAGCCAGGGAGCCAAAACTACCAAAGAAAAGATCACAATAATCATGTTCCACAAATGAAAATTTGTCTTTTCTCATTCTTTCCTGGGAATTATAGATTTTATACAATATCTATTCTATTCCTATATTTTCAACATATCTATTATATTATATATATCTATTATATACTATATTTTTTATTATATTATATTCTTATAGGAATATTACTATACTCAGTGACTGTGTAAATTCTCAAGTTAATTCAGGTTCCACATTTTCTCCAAGTATATTCCAGCTGAATAGGCATTGCCAGGGATATAGCATCAGTATTTAAACAGTAGTATAGCCCAAGGGATAGGTTAAAGAAAGGTCAGCCTACTGCTAATTCAAGCTTGAGACACAAAATTCACAATGGGAATACTTTATGTGAGTTTGGGAAGGAAAATTCACTTGCTATTTCACCAAAGATACTTTCAGTGGACATGCTATTAGTGTCAGTGGTGTTTCCAACTGCCAATTTTTAAAGGTTATTTTCAGGGAGAGAAATAACTAAAATAGATGACCTAAAAACATCGGAGCATGTTTTGAAAAGACTCCATTTTTCTGGGGAAAAAACAAACAAACAAATGAACAAAAAGTCATGATTCCTCTGGGAAAAAAAGCACCCTTTAGAACAAAAAAACTCTCAGGAAACAGAACTGGTATCTTCTGCCTGTTTGGAGAAGACTCACTGCCCAACTTGGTCAATCAACCTTGGACCAAATTTTCCCTGGTGATGCTGGACATCTCTTGCTACAAACAATGTCTTTTTATATGTCCCCACTACATCACTTCTTTGGTTGCAACACAGCATAGAATTATCCAAATGTAGGGTTTTCTCCAGCTGTCTGTAGCTCAGCTGCTGGTAACAGTCCAGTTGCTTCTGTAGGAGCCAGTGATTTACAGCATTTGCCCTCGGGACAGGTTCATTTGAGGCAAGCTTAGCTATGCACAGTGATTATAGCATGTCCTTTGTGTCCCTACCCGCAGAAAACAGGGATAACCATGAATAATCTCCTCCTTTTGAGTGCATGGAGATCTACCAGGGAAAAACTCCCTAAATGTGTGTAGTTTTATAATTTTCAATATTATCCCTCTGCTCTTTTTATTTCCACAAAATTGAGCTTTGATATGACTGAATTTATTATGTCGAGAGCCATTGGAATACTGATCATCAACTTGCTTATTGTACAACTGAAATCTTTGGAAAATAATGAGAAAGTTGTGGTTCCCATTACTTCAACTAGATTTTCAGGACAATAATACATCACATAACATGAAACCTGGAATGACTGTTTTATTTGGGTTTAGTTTGTGCTTTCTTTCAACTAGCTCTGCATTTCTTTTCTAAAATATCGCTAATTTTTTAATAGATATAAATGTAGACTCTGTATTTACTGGTACATATCCAAAAGTCAGACAAAGATTTCATCTCGGTGTCCAATCTGTAGTTGTGATACAGTGTATGTGATTGTCACAGGCCAGGAAAAAAGAAGAATCCAGGCAGAGAAGCACTGGAGGAGTGAGGACTGGGAGACCTTTAATGAGCTCTCTTTAATGAGAACCTGTACCTGGAGATTTGCTTTTCAATTACATCCCACTTGAGTGATCAAAATTCTCCAGTGGCCAATGTTAAACATGAAACCTGCTGGTTCTACCCATGTTAACAAAATGATGTGTAATAGTAGAGGGAATAGGAAATGTTGTGCCATCTAAATAATTATTTAACTATCAGATGGATCTCATCTCAAACACTAAAAGTGCTGATTTCAGTGAAATCTCAACTATATGCAGAAACCTTTGAGAAAGCCTCATCCTCATTGTGAGCTGTACCTTTATACAAAACCATCTACAAGAAAGGGTCCCTGGCAATCTCTTTCCACTGATTGCTTTTTAACTGGCAGAATCCATGTCAATAGTGCCTACAATAATGTTCTGCCAAAGGGGCAAAGGCTGAAGTTTGTTGAAAATTCAAAAGACTTGTGGCAGGGACTGGTGTGCCTTGTCAGGAGAATCCCATCTGGAGCCTAGTAGGGAGATTTTGTTACCTTTATCATGAAACTTCAGCTGTCTGGAGAGAACCAAGGACAGGAGATCAAGCTACATGAAAAAAATGAGTCAAGCAAGAGTTTGGGAAGGGAAATTAGGGAAGTCTGTGATTGATGCCAGCTCCAGCAGCTGCTCCACTCTGATACCTGGCCTTGCAGCCAGACCATCTGGGCACCAGTGTCAGATACTCTCCCCTAAGTCATCATGGTGCACGGGTGACCTACTGGAAATGAAAAAACCTGGAAAACTCAGATGTGTCAGAACATTTTCTCCATGGAAACCTTTAACTGCCCTAACAACAGGTGCAGGCAAAGAGAGTGAGGATTGTAATGCATTCCTGTGGCATTTGGGGCTTTTCTTCTGGATTAAAACTCCAGAAACCAAAGAGCTATTAGAAAAGTTCAGCAACCACTAAAAAACACCCTCAGCCAAACAAGAAAAAACCTCTTCATCTTCCTGAATATAAAAAAAATCCGAAGTATCCTATAGTTCAGAAACAAGAAGAAAAGAAAAAAGATAACCCAAAATATTACCTTTCCTGGCAAAAAACTCTTCTATTCTAAGCTTCTCACATCTGAGGAGTCCAAATATGTGTCTCTTCTCTTTAAAGCATAAGGTTTCACACATTCAGCACTGCTTCCCTCATATTCCATGAAATTTTTGAAGTAGAAAAAAATATAATGGTAAAAAGTAGTTGTGAATTGAAAATTTGAACAAAAATAATTAGATTTAGGTCAAGCTTTCATTTTGATTTCAACACATTTTCATTTTTAAAACACTTTCCCTTATAAATAGCTTACATTTTAAAATGAAAGTTGCTTCAAAAACTGAAAAACAAGTTTCCCCATTTATGAAAATCTTAGATTGAAGCTATTCAAAGTTTTATAGAAATTAAGAGTGAAAAAAATTGTCAAAACTGATCCTTTCTTTTTGATGAATATAATTACAAAAGTATGGATAAATCAACATTTTCTGCTGAAATACATTTCAGAAAAATACCCAACCAGGTGTGATAGGCATAGAAAAGATAACCAATTATGTCTGACTGAATATATTTGATTGCATAGAGGTAGCACTTCACTGTCAGTATCTCCAAAATGAACATTTAGAATTATTCGCATTGACAAGAGGCTGAACTGAGCCATTAGGTCTCAGCAATAAAAGTGGCCTTGTATAAGCTCTTTAAGTAACAAAAGATTTTTCTCCTTTAGATTCCATGCATATGAAGTAAACATAAAATGAACAGTGTGTTTGACTCCTGCAGTGGGAGATAAATACTAAGACCAAAAAGAAAACAACCTGTCATAAGTTATACAGCTTTCACCTTCTTTTTTTTCCCTACAATACTGTATTTCCATAATTCTCCCTGACCCCATCATCATCATCTTCTACTTTCCTATTTCTTTTGCTGCTGAAACCTCTGAGCAGAGTTATCATTTATTGCCTTGCACCTCTCATGTGCTGGTCCCACTGTGTGTAAATCACTGCTGGATGTTTTTTCTTTAACAAAACTACATCTTACAAGTTTCTTGCCTCTCCTAACAGATCCTTAGATATAATAATTCCCTGGCCACAGATAGTTATGTGAACAGTATGTAACTTATACAGGATGTAGAGTATTTCTGAAATTCGGTTAAATCTGCAAATGTGAAAAAAAGGTCCTTTGCTCTTCTGCAGAGTTGGGGTTACATTTGTGTAACCAGTGAGTCTGTTGTGTTCCCAGGTTCCCATATCCTCTGATTTTGAGAACTTCTTATATTTTTTGAATTCAACAGTATTTAGATCCAGTTTCAGATATTAGTCAACACAATAATCCCTCATTTAATTTCATGCTGGCAAGTCTTTTTCTTACTAAATTGGATTGCATAGAGCATAAATAATAAAAATGACCCATTAAATCATCTAGAGCAATCCTGTGCAGCTATCAGACATATGCAGCTTGATTTCTCTCCAACTTATCCTCCTCTTGAAAAGATGACTCTCAGTGATTTCAGTGCATTAATCTTGATTAGCACTCATTAACTTAACACATCTTCTATTCAGTTTAATGTATTTAGCCATTTCAGAACACAATTGCTGTCAGCTTTCTCCACAGGAAAAAAAGGGAGAGGGAAGATTCACATCACCCTTTGTAGAGGGGGGTGTATCCACGTTCTTTGGGGTGAGAAGAGCTCCCAAACCTCCACTTCCATGGGATATATTGGAAGTTTTCCATTCATAGACTAAAATAGGAATTTAGACATCCTGCTGACATGTATAAGCCTACATGGAGATGCCTAAATTTAGTTGTCTCCATTTCATGCCGAACATTGGCAGAATTGGATGCACGCTACAGTCTCTCACTCTGTACACAGCTAGGGAGAGATGGATCCTCTTTTCACATGGATACAAGGAGCTCCACAAAGCTTGTCTCTGCAAATCTTCCCCAACTCCCTGAAGTTCATTTAATGATGAAAAAGGCCCATAGAGCTACTCTCAGATGTGAAGGAATTGACTTGGTTCAGCACTGCAGTTTGTTGCTTCCTTAGTACCGTGCCCCGGGCTGAGATGCAATCATTACTGCTGGACTAAATTTCAAGCTAGATATTATATCAACAAAAGATAAGGGGTATCATGCAGAAAAAACAGTGAGCTAAATTTAGTGTGTATTCATTTTACCAACAAACCCGCTGTAAACCCTTCATTTTGTTTGTTTCAGTGTTGTCACAAACTTGTAAAGTGCAGACAAAATCAAAATTGGTACCAAAGAGGAGAAAGATGAGGCAAACTTGATGGAGTACAAAGCCATATCTCTTGGTATTTTGCTTTACACTCCCAATAGCAATAATCTGCTCTGAACAAGATGATAATTTACAAAGAAGGATGACTATGAAGTACCACAAACCTGATGGAAAGTCAATCTCCCAAGGAGACCTTGCCAGGGACATCTGCCTGTACCATCAGACTTTGACCAGTTTGATCTGTATGTGTCTATACAACCCATTTTTATGCCAGGCCCCATGAGAGGGAACACAAGAAAGTTTTTCAAGTCTGAATCCTGAAAACAGTATATGGTATCCTATTCATAGATATTGCCTCAAAGACATAGGGTGATGCCCAGCAACTCCAAGACCCAAGGAACAGTTTAGATCATGCAATGAACAACCTAATGCTGTCGTAGGAATGCTGAGCCGTTGCCCAGTTTTTAGAAGAATATCACACCCTATTGAGGAAAACTTATTGGTTGAACTAGAAAAGTGTTCCATGTTTTTTCTTCCTGGCATGCAGTACAGCTTTGTTTATTTTTTTCCTGATTTTTTGTGGCTTGCCAAGCCTAGGACTGACAGACTTTTCTATTGGTACAGAGCAAGAATTTGTATCTGGGATACTGCATGTGAAAAGATTAATGCCTTTCAATTTAACATGGAGGAACAACTCAGATCTCCTGGGATTCACGGCTTTGCAGCAATGGCCTGGCAACTCTCATTTTTAACAATGATGCCTTAAAGCAACTCTGCTACTTCACAATGTCATATTAAATGATAAAGTGATTTCAAACACTAAGCACAACTTGAAACAGTGTTAGCAGCAAATTTTAATAGGGGTCAAGTGGTTTCATTTCAAGATTCGCCCTGCATTAATTTATGTTAACTTTCTTATTTCAGTACAACTTGTAAAACTTCTGAGGCCACGTAGTTCACAGCAGTGGGGATTACTGGATAATCTAAAGCAGTTAAAAGAACAATTAAATCTATTAGTTTTCTGGAAAAGAGGGAGCAAAATGTCAGTTATATTAACATGAAATACTACCAAATACAAAGGATCAATTTAATTTCATTGTCTCCATTTTATTAGGTCAAAAATCCCTCTCTCCCCATTTTGCTCATGTAACAGTTTTCTGGAAAGTGAATTGCCTGCTACTATAAGAATGAGACGGAAATATTTTGAAGCAATAAACCACGACTCCTGTCCACTCAAGAGTGCTTTGTGCTACGCAGGCCATGATTGTATTTAACTCAGAGTGGAAATGCTGATGTGTTCTGCTGTGAGCAGATCTTAGGGCATGAGGCACATGGGAGTGTTGGCTCCCAGCTCCATAATTTCCTCTGATTTGCTAATCTCCTTATGATTTTCCTGTCTTGCATCCCTTGGGAAGGGGGAAGGAGCAAATTAAATCTTGGCTCTGTTTTCTGGTTCTTTCAGTTAATCCCAATGAAGGATCCTGTATCGTGATCTTTCCTTGTGCAGGAGAGGCAAACTGTTTAGAGGTGTTTTTATCCCAGGCTATTCCAGCCATCATGGGCACAGCTCCAAATATTTATTCCTCAATTTTGTGTGAAAATTAACCAAACTGACTTCTTGTCCCATTGCCCCAAAGACAAATGTCTTCCTGTGTGAGATATGTCTGCTTATTTCAGGAGTTTGACAGCTTGTGTTGCTTTATAAGTGCGGAGATGTGCTGTACAGGATCTTTCTTCCTGCTGTGTCTAATTTCTGAATCCAAGGGTATTATTAAGAAGGAGGAGTAGAAAAGTAGGTGTGCTTTCATCTACGTACCCAAATGGTGCCAGTCCTCATTAGAAAGCAGCAAACATTTTCAAGAGAATTTCTCTTTATGGCTCCCCCCAAATCTTTGATCAAAGGTCTCAGAATTAAATTGATTCTGTGAACATCCATCTATTTGACGTGCAAATTGTGCACTCAAAAAAAAAAGGGTTTTAAGCCTTGTACTTGTCAGCTCCGTATAACACTTCATTCTTTCCAATCCATTTGAAAGAACCTTGAATCTGACACAATGCATTTGAATTTACTAAAATATTCCATTCAATTGGTGCAGCAGCATGGTAAGTTAATGACATCGCAATTAATGAAAAACACCTTACAGTTCCATTTCTCCAGAAATTAATTGGTTTCCAATGCTTAACTATATTTAATTAAAGTACTGTACTTCTCTGCAGCTCTCTTATTTGCCCAAGAAAATTGACAGGAGACAAATTTTAAACTGTATTTTAAAAATATTATTCATATTCCTGATATAACTCTCTCATTCAAGCACCAGCATGTACTACCATGTCCAGCATCCAGCTCACCCACAAATTGTCCTACCTGAAACCCTCAAAAAGGTGAAATATCCAAGTGGAAAACCAAATACATTCCAATTCAGCCGTCACTAATTGGAAAGGACAGCCAGACCTTTCCCCTCTGGCCATCTCTAGATGTGGTGAGGCACTTTGTCCCTCGGTCTGCTCCCCAAGAATGCGTGTTACACTTGATCAGGAGCATTTTGCGTCACCTGGATCTCATCTGGATAAGAACAAAGGTCTTTTCCAGAGAGTTTCTGTAGCCTGAGGCAGCCTAGGCTGTGCAAGAAACTCTCCAAATTAGCTGAACCTGCTGCTGCTCACCTCGAACAGGGCAGGGAAGACACTTAGGGCCTCACCCTCTCTGCAGTGCTTCCAGCTGCCCACCAGTCTGGGCACAGCCTTGGAACCACGACTAGCTCCTTCTCCTAAGAAAGGCAAATATGGGAATAAGACTTCCTTTATGCCTAACATAGGTCCTAGAAAGCAGCAAAACAAATCCCACCCTTCTCTCTGCTTAAATTAAGACACTGTTTTTTCAAGTATCTTAAAGCATTTTTTCCTGGAGGAATTTTCCAGTTTTGAAAAAAAAATAATTAGCAATAAATTATGTCCTTGAAACCTACCCCAACAATGAGAAAAAGCCAGTTCCGGCAAAGGTCCCATCCAGTTTTCTTTTAAATATAGATTTTAATGTAATTGAGCATGTATCAGACCTTTTTAAGATGTAAGTTAACTACAGTAAAACTGCAATAAAATGCAAAAAAACCCAAGCACTGCCATAATAAATTCAGCACTGCAGAGCTACCTTTGAGTCCAAGAATAACTGGTAAGCTCGTAAAGACAAACATCTGAGGTTAAAAGAATTTACATTTGAAGGCCATATTTTAAAAGCTTTTAATCAATTTGTGGTTATCTGGTTTTTGACCTTTATCTTGAAATTTTGGAGAATCTTGGTACTTACAACACAGATTATTCCAGAAAATAGTCTGGGATTGTTCATAATGGATCATGAATACATATTACTCATATTGATTATCTCAATCAGATGTATTCATTCTGTTCATTTTTTTTTCTTCAAGTCTCTGATTCAGGAAGTCATTCTCAAGAGAAATGGGAAAAAAATGTAGTCTAAGAACTGATTATCCTGAAGGAAGACTAGCAAAGCTGGCTCTTGGAAGTGTTAAGAACATTATCCTTATTACCGTGGGATTAGTGTCTTTCAGCTAAAGAAATCCTTGCAGTGAAAAAAAAGTGAAGGCTATCAAAAACCCTTACAGAAATCAGAAAACAGAGCTAAATGACTGACAGCTATTTGACTTCTTGCTGTAAAGTGTTACTGCAAATATCCCTAGATAAAAGAGCACTTAACCAATCTTATCAAAATGTTGTGGCTAACTATTATTTTGTCAAGAAGATACAAAATTTGGGGGAACTAAAATGGACCATGTTGCCTTTATCATTTGCTGAAATTTTATAACCAAAACTTGAGAGTCTAAAAAAGCCAGATACTAAAAAATGCTGCATACTGTGCACTAATACAGTACAAAAGACCTTCCCATATAGGACTTCCCAATTACTATAAGAATTATTATTAGAATTAGAATTATTTCTTGTCAATCATTTCTAATGCTCCGCAAATGACCTCTAAAGTGACAAAGAAAAGCAGCCTGTTTATCCGTGTATATGAAAGTGCAAAAAGGAGACATATCTCCACTGAAAAAATCCCCAGATATTGGGGTCCACATGTTTCAGAAGTTCAAGGAACATCACTATGAGCTTGTACAGTGAGACCAGTGAGTCAGATGGGAACTGTAATATTAGGCTTCCCAATGCAATGTGCTGATAGTCATAAAAACCAGTGGCACCACTGATGCCGTTCATGTGGCACCACCTTCACACATAGACCCCTGCAGAAACAGCATCTCAAAAGATCTAAACCCAACAGCAGTGGCTCTTAAAGACAATGTCCCTGATTTTCCTCGAGTGAAGGCTGGAGTTTCCACAAATCCTTTGCAGGGTGTCTCTTCATTGTGATCCAACCACCAAGTCAGCACCAGTTCACTGGCTGCACTTGCAAACCTCACCCTGGTTCTGTAGTGGGATCCCACACATGATATGTTATAAAAAGCTGTGTGGGATGTGCATATGCTTCAGAAAAAAATACAAATAGCGACATGTACAGAAGCACGATTCAGAAAGGACCTGTGTTGTTTCTTCTATGTTGTAAGAAAACTGACACTTTTAAGGCTGCTGAAGGGCACAGATCTCTGTGTTGGTGCTGCATTTCATCCCCTGTTTATGAGTGAAAGCTGTTGGGTGAAAGTATGACAGTTACATTTGCAATGCTATGTATCCATCTAAACACTAATTCGAAGATTATGACATATTATGTGAAAATAATCTTCTCTCTGTGTGCAAAAACAGAGCAGTAATTTTGGAGATTGCTCCTGAAATTTCAGTGTAACATAAAACCCACATCTGTCTGACATTTGTGCTGAAGGCAGGGAGCGAAGGGAGAGGGGATGTCTGGCACTGCAGAGTCTGAAAGCAAAGCTATATAGATGTGAAATGTCCTGTCTGCAACCAAATTCTACATCTGCAGGCAAAATTGCTTCAACTTTGACTTCTAAATGTGCACAGTGACCTGTTCACAAAGAGAAAATGTGGAGTTTCTTGCTAAAATTATGCATTAACTTCAAGTAGTAAACACATTTGGGAAGAAATTTATTTTTTTTCCATGAAACAAAGCAAATAAAAGTAACTGAAGAAAATTGTCTGCTATTAATTATTCAGTGAGCTGGACTGTTGTAGGGATATGTTAGTATGAGGTTTCTGGAGAAAACAGCTCTGCACAGTTCATCGTATTACAGAGCTCTTATACTGCTTCAAATCGAGCAGGGAGAGAGACTGCACTCGATTCAAGTAACATTTTAGGGAAGATGATCAAGGGATACTTCCTTCAGGTGATTTTGAGTGTTTGGTCATGAGTCTGACTGAGACCGACTTTAATTGCAGGAGCAGAATTCCCCCCAAACTTTGTCTTTTTTGGTACAGGGGAACTGAGTTGTGCATAATGGCTCTGGACACATCATCTGGGCCACACAGTTCACATGACAAACCACAAACAGCTCAGCATTGTGCACTTTGTCTCCTGAGAGCCATTGACCAGTGATCTAGATGGACAGTCTTTTATGAAAATCCACCTAAAACTAGATGTCTCTAAGGGTACTTTAATATAATCTTTTGTAATTCTTTTCTTATTTCTCTGAACAGCAAAAAAATGGTTTGTCTTTGATTCAGTTTCTTCCATGCAAATTACAGAGCATTTAGGACACACTAAGAAAATTGTTACTTATAATGCTGTGTAAAGAAGAGTCTGACGTTTTCAATTTTTTCAAACATTTAGATAAATGTAATATTTAGAACAAAAAATACCCAGGCAAAAGTCACTGACCTCTCAAAGCAAAACATATTGTTAAAAATACTGCAATGTCCTTGCTAGCAAGGCAAGTGACCCAAGGCAAATTTTTTTCCAAAGCCTGTATACTTGGAGTTCTTCGCTTATCAGGGCAGAAAGATAACCAGTGGTGGCTTTGAGCTACTGCTGACTGAT
Source organism: Neopelma chrysocephalum (assembly GCF_003984885.1). Taxonomy (NCBI): domain Eukaryota; kingdom Metazoa; phylum Chordata; class Aves; order Passeriformes; family Pipridae; genus Neopelma; species Neopelma chrysocephalum. The sequence goes on from NW_020897720.1 coordinate 7,279,823, forward strand.
TGGATCACAATGATCTGTATTCCAGCTGGAGTGGAACACTACAAAACAGACTGCAAACACAGAGCAAAAATTGTCTTCACACCCATCTGTTTTATTTCATTCCTCTAGAGGAGGACACAAGCCCACAGTCACTCAGGTTCCTTGGCTTACTGCATGACTGTGATGAGTAGTCACTGTAAAGGATGTGTCCTGTCAAGGTCTCGTCCATTAACCTCTTGTAGATGGTTTCGTAGTTTGGGAAAAAAATCTCTAATATTGAGAAAGACCATGGCATTTGCTGTGTTTGCAGCAAACTGGAGGGCTTTGGAGAGGGACCCTGCAGCAGGAACTATAGTGAGAGGACAAGGGGGATTGGCTTCAAACTGGAAGAAGGGAAATTTAGGTTAAGCACAGAAGAAATTATTTACTCTGACAGTGGGGACAGGCCCTGGCACAGGTTGCCCAGGGAAGCTGTGACTGCCTCATCCCTGGCCTTGGACACTTCCAAGTTGGACGGGGCTGGAGCAACCTGGTCTAGTGGAAGGTGTCCTTGCCCATGGGAGGGGGTGGAATGAGATGATCTTTAAGTTCCCTTCCAACCCAAACCATTCTATGATTCTATTATTTGTTTAATCCTTGAGGGTCTTTCACTTCTGTGAATCTGGATGGGTTAAAGTGCCAAAATCTAAGATCTATTCATACCACTAGAGCACAATTTTCACAAGACAGAGGTGCTCTGTGCACAGACTGGGACCTTGCTGTGCCAGGTGCTGTACGGAGAGGGAACAAAAGGAAATCCCTGTCCCAATCTGTCCAGTAGTGGAAAGAAATAATGCTCATGGCTCTTCCCCTGATCTAGATAGGAACTGTCACGAAGGAAGGGTTGAGAAGTAAGGAGAACTTATTAAAATAATGTGGTGGATAAAGACTTCACTTCCCATTACAACTCTGCCTGTGTGGAAATCCTGAAGCCTGTGACCCCTAGAAAGGGAGTTTACTTAATACATATTTTCAGTCAAGTTAATGTGATTTATACTAATTTTTTCCCGTCAATACTCCTTTCTATTTCTGGGCTTGTTTTTCATCATTTCCCTGACTTTTCTGAATTATGTTATTTCTGAGTGTTCTTAAGCACGCCAAAAAAAATCTCCTGAAAAATTTTTAGCCTGCTACACGATGCTGTTTCCAGTGAATCAAGTACTTATATCTCTGGTCATGCATTCTAACCATCTTTGTGTCTCCAGACCCTTCCAAAAAACTGCCTGTTGAACTCCAGAAAGCCAAGAATATCTTGCTTTTCCCTAAACTGACTTCATTATGCTCCCAGCATGGTGCTTCTACAGGAAACAACTAGAAATCAAAACACATTCTAAACCTTACTGTGAAAGATTCAGGAGAGGAGGTGAACAGACAATTTTATGTTGGACTGACCTCTCTCCATTTTCTCATGCCCACCCAGATGGGTATTCTTAATTTAATTAACCTTTTCTTGCTTAAAAAAATTGCCAAAAAATTTAAATACAATCCCTACCTTGCAAGAAGGCACCTCTCCGTACACCTCTAATTTTCATGCATCAACTGAGTGCTCTTCACAGAGAAACTGTTGAAATGTATTGCTTCTCAGATGCTTTAAAACGTCATGAAAATGTTTTTGTTCACATGAAGTCACCATTGCCTACTGCCCCTGCTTTATACTTGGCTTATTTACACTGTAGCTACCAAAATGTTGGGTTTGGAGTATTTTTTTGTGTATGTACACTTGCTATACAAGAAAAAAAAATCCATGATTTATTCATGCCTCTGCAAGTATACAGATAATTAGGAAGTGCTGTGCTCAGTAAAATTAAATTATAGAACCTGACTAAACTACATACCATCATTTGAAACAAATTAATTCACTCTCTTCCTGTCTTTGATTTTGATATATTCAATTGCAATTTCTGTATGTAAACCCTTCTCATGTTTTATACATTCTGCAAATTCTTATTATTTTTTAACATAGGCACCCATTGTGTAAAGGATTTCTATGCTTCCTAGTGCTTCTAGAATTATTGAATTGTCTGCTATAGAAATAAAGCGACAATTTTGAATTTAAAGCTAGGAGAGTTTCTCAGATAATTTCTATGCTGTGTTCTGAATATATATACCTGCTGAATATATATAAATATATACATACACCTACTGACAGCTTTTTTAATCCCATGCTAAAATGACAGTCTGGGTACGTGACACAGTTTATGGGACAGGTAAAGATGGTGGAGCAGAGCCAAGACCAAAGAGCCCAGTATTCAGGAAAATAAGGAGGATGAATTGGAAGATGAGATGAACCTTGATAATCATTGATGTTTCTCAATGGGAAGGTGCCTCCCAGAGCAGTTTGTGTGATGTTAGGGCTCAGACTTTTCTCTGACAGCTCATTATAAGGAAACCACCAGTCTATCTGAGCTAGAGGGCTGTGGTTATTATAACCCCAATTCTGCCACTCATTTAACAGGTCACGAACTATACAGATTGTGGCTCAGTTTGGGTCCTATGGTGTAGTGGTTCTACAAAGTGTTTCCAAACTGGAGGTGAAAAACCAATAAATAACTCAAGAATGTGCAAATACTACTACGAAGAAATAACAAGAGAAATGTTACAAGAGATAACATCTAGATGTCATTAGAAGAATTATTGGATCTATGTACAAGTAAGGAAAAAAGTGGGGGATTTTTTCTTCTGCAAGGTATGGTGGCCATAAATGTCTTGTAGAGTTTCTTGAACAGTTTTCTCCATCTTTTTTATCTTATGATGTGGATTTGGCTTTGACTAAAATGTGCTTATCTAAGCATTTATCATTCTCATTCATTTGTTTGTTTTCTTTCTTCTGTTTATGGAACAGAGAATTCAGCTTGATTCCCACAGTAAACTAAGCAGAGAGAATTTTGATTAATTTATTTGGTTCTCCCAGTTGCAAAAATAATATTGGCATTCATCAGGGATACATATTTAAGTATAACACACATAAAATGATCCAGTCCAATAAAAAACCCTAATGTAACAACTTTGATTAATGATTCAATACAGTTTGTATTATGATGATACATTTTAGTGAAAGAAAATTATTTTAATGTCTAAAATTCAAAACCTATTTCACCTAAGGTTTTAGAGAGGTTGATATCCTTATACATGCCTTATTAATATAATATTTTTCACTAGCATTGCATCTTTCAATAGTTATAATAGTTATTACAGAGCTAGCTGTATTCTGGAATAGGTAATGTGCATGAAATATATTCACATCTAGGTCAAATGTGCATTACTTTATGAGTATAGGAAGAGGAACATCCCTTCAATCCAATTTTTTGTGTGTTTGTGACAATGTGAATGTAAGAAACCGTCTGGAGTATGAGGCACCATTATTGACACCATCCGTAGGAGGAAACTTTTGGTTTTCATAGAATGATTTGGGTTAGAAGGGACCTTTAAAGGCTTTTAGTCCAACCTCCCTGCAATGAGCAGAGACATATTTAACTTGGTGTGTTTTCTTTTAAGCGCAAGAAATCCTGTCTGGCCTCCAGGGCTGAGGTACCTGTGCAACCCCTCTGCCTGGTCAGCACTTCAGAGGGGCTGGCTCTTGTTTTTAGAGTTGAGGGCTAAAGCCCTTTCACATAAGTCCTGTGGGGCTTAGTCCAAGAGTTTTAAAAAGGAGGACATGCCAGGAATAACAACAGGTAATCACCTACTAAATATTTATCATCTCAGTACGTACTGTCCTTTTTCCTGTGGACTCATCTCTAAAGGATGTTTTTTTGGCTCTTAACCACAGACAAAACCTACCATACGGAGAGGGCAGCAGCATTATGTAATAAAGACAAACAAAGGTTTTTATAAAGAGCTGATATATTATGCTCCAAAACCCTAATTGCCATAAATAACATCATGTAGATTCTGCATTTACTCTTTCAGCAGTGTCCACATAAAGTTTACACACAGTATTCCCACTCAGTGGGGGAAAAAACCCCACGAAAATACAAAAACAACCAAAAAAGCAAGCAAACAAGCAAACAAACAAACAAAAACCGTGAAAAAAATCTATATTATTTATATATATATGTATGTAATTTTCTGCTTTGATTGTCAGCAGCAAAAGTAGCAGTACAGCAGTCAGAGCTTTATCAGGTGATGGACTGGATTCATGAGTAAAGCAAAAGAGAGAAAGAAGACAGAAAGGTTAAGCAGGCTGAGTAATCTCCTACCATGGGGCCACTTTGCCAAGGAGAATCACAAGTCAGCAAATAAAACAACGAGCCAAGCTCTCACTTGATGCACTCAGTATTGGTCCCTGGGTTTCAGTGCTGCCTCAGCTTCAGGTCACTGAAGACCTGGCTCAGAATTTTTATTTTTTTTAAAGCATGTAATTCACTCATGCACCGTGCTAAAAAGGATCCTTTTGTCACAACTAAAATCAGGCTGGCACAGTCAGATGGTTGTAAAGGGGACACGAGGAACCCCCCTGGCTCTCCAGATGTTACAAACTCCTGCCCTGAGCTGCCCGACATCCAGTTGCAGTTTCGAGGTTAAAACTATTCACTCACTTTAGCACATCTTGTGAGGGTGATGGATGGAATTTGATAAACAAATGAAACCATATACTGGTTTCTGTTTTTCTACTCCTAGAGTCATCACTTTAAGAGCCTCCCAACATATTTTCAGTCACAGAAACAGCTTTACCTACCCAGCCATGGGATGGCTTAGTGCTCTGGGTCTCTTGGCAATATTTCAGCTGCCATAAGCAAAAGAGCTAAACAAAAAGAGACAAATAAAAAACCTGTCAAGGATCTGAGGAAAACCAGAGTGAGAATGAGAGCTGTGTTTCCCCGTGCCTCACCTTCTTATTTCACCACCAGCTTGTACCATTTCCTCTGAAAACTGTAAGGGTTGAAGGCTGCCTGGTCTCATTCTGTTTTTGTATTAAAAAGTCAGTGTTTCAGTTGCAGCAATACAGTAAACTCGATAGCATATTTCAATGGGAATTGCTCTTTGCTGCACTACAGCAAGATTTTATGTGCATAACTTTAAACACATGCATCATTCAGCTGATTTCAGTAGGACTCCTAAAGCTTAAATACCTTGTTGAATCAGAGCCTTTATGAATCAGCGGCTACAGAGTCAAGTACTGATACTTAAATATCATCTGGGGTGAGCTGCTGACTTTCAGATGTTAGGGCCTCTCCCACTGGTAGAATCAATCAGAGAATTGTTTAGGTTGGAAGGGACCTTAAAGATCATCTTGTTCAAACCCCACTGGCATGGGCAGGGACATCTTCTGCTAGACCAGGTCGCTCAGAGCCCCATCCAAATGCATCACACCCTTTATTGAGTTCTCAGTCCTACTATGTTGCTGCTAAACTCTCTCTCGAAATTTCTCCAGGCTTTAGCAAAAAACTTATTCTGCAGAAAAACTTATTCTACGAAAAACTTATCCTGCAGAACAACATACATCTTGTGTTTGTGAGGAATGAAATCTAGAATAGTCACTTAAGAGACAATCCAAAGCCCTCACTCCCATCCCTGGAAGTGTTCAAGGCCAGGTTGGACAGGGCTCTGAGTGACCTGGTCTAGTGAAAGGTGTCCCTGCCCATGGCAGAGGGTTGGAAAAAGACAATTTTTAAGGTCCCTTCCAACCCAAACCATTCTCTGATTCTGTGACTCTGATTTTGTCCAGTAAGTGAGAGAGAGAAGTGTTTAGGGTCAGACTTGGAATTTTTTAAGGCTGGTCCAAGCTTTGCACTTAAGATTGCAGCTGAATCTAGTAAACCATCTCCTGAAACATCCTTCCCATTGCAAATTCTGGTTTTATCTTCAGTGCTACTATGTGCAAAAGACAAAGCTTATGGTCGTTAACTCTCATCTTTATGAACAAAGGTGGCAGCAGCAGAGCATTAAAAGGCTGATTTACAAACCAGTCAATTACTAGTTCTGTGTTACATGGCAAAGTCAGGACATGCAAATCAAAGCTGTTTGTTACAAATCTACAGGAAGGATTTAAAATATAATAGTACCATTTAAAATCCATTTTTGGATATGTTAATACTTTATTAGGAATGTAAATCTGTATTAGGCTGTGCAAACCTTTTTTTCAGGTTATGTAAATTCATTTTGAGATATGTTAATTTGGTTCCTGACATAGATCATTAGAACACCTTAAAGAAGTCTAATGTTAAAAACAATAGTTTAAAAGCTTCATAGTTACATGTAAGACTCAATTTTACAACTCAAAGATAAAGACTTTATAAATTAAACTCTGACCTAAGTTCAGATTTGTAAAACAAGCCTACTTAGCTATGAGAGAATACATTTGACACTAAGCTGTTCAGTATCAATCATAAATGTGGTTATTCTGAATATTTTGCATATATTCTCTTGTCTCTTTGCTGGATAATTTTGAAAATGTTACTTCAAAACAAGGTTTATATAACAAGGTTTAATAAAGTTCTTAATTCCCCCTTTTTTCCACTCTCCTCCTTGGTAAGACCCGGCTGTAAAACACCAGTTTTGACCTCATGCTACACAGGCTGCCTGGGAGCAACAGCTTCAAACTCTGGGGCAAGAATATATTCAGATGAAGGTTCATCCTGCTGCTCAAGCAGAGCATTTCTAAAGGTGCCAGGAACTCACAGCTGTGAAACTAAAACATTTAAGGTTTTGCTGCACTGAACATTTACCCTTGTACATCTAAGAATTATCCCAGTTGGAGGAGTTGGTACCTCCTCTGGGCCCACTGGATCTCAGGCTAAATTTAAGTTTATTCCCTTTTCAGCACTGGGAATGCTAAAATGTTGACAAAACATCTCCCTTCTCTTACTCCACTCCAAAGTAAATTACTTAAAAGTTACGGCCTTTGGAATTCTTTCTATTTCTCACTTTGTTTTCAGCGTGGTGAGGTCTCAGGTAATTTTTTCCACTTTTTCTCTTTACTGGAATGGTTATTTGCTTACCCACCAAAGAGCAGAGACGTGGCTACTCATTGAGGCTTGCACTGAAGTTTTAAGAGTCGTACTAGTAAGGTAAGACTAAAGATATGTTAATGACCTATCAAGTCAGTTTAGAAAAGACAGTCACGCTTTGCGACCGAAATAACTCTCACAGTACCAAAGATCCAAATACTCTGAATTTTGGAAAGGATCATATTTGAACTTAAGTGTTTTTCCCTGGAGCCTGTTCTGTACTTTTCCAATCTTAAGGTATAAAAAAATCTTCTCAGATGAGATACAAATTTGAGAAAAATGTTGTGCAGTTCAGTTTGACATTCAAATCACTCATCAGATGACATGGATGGAAGTGAAAATCAGGGACTAAAAAGTCACATTCAGTTGATATTCCAACCATGTCATGATATACAAGGCTTTTCCCCAAACTCTTTGCTCCTCTCAGGACAGACAAATTGTCTGGGAAATTGTAGAAAACTACATGCAAGGAAAACATTCATAACTTTGAGTTAATGATGGAAGTATCTAAACAAAGGTGTTTCCTCACACCTTAATATGTCACTAGTGAAAACCTGAAGCAAGAGGTGTCCTAATATGAACAGTAATTACATTTTGCTTTTCCATCTCCGGAAAATTTTATCTTCTTTTGATTCTGACTTTGATCTAACACGGTTTTCCTTTGATTTAGGATTTCTTCTCCCAGGTCTATGCTGCTTTTCTGAAAATGTTAGCCTTTTTTATAATTACAGACACTTTTCAGCTATACAGTCACAGGAAAAGTTACTGGAATATCCAAAAAGTAGAAAGCGAAATCCTCCAGGCCTCCTCAGTTGTCACCATCCTCTGAGGAGCCAAAAGTCACAACCTACAGCAAAAGAAGTGCTTGTCAAAAAAGGTGGGGGATCATTAATTCTGGATAGTTACTAAAGAGGCAATGATTTATTCATGGGAAGCTCTCCTGAGAATTCAGTGTGCCCAAATGGCAAAGAGACTTGTCAAGCTTGTTATCTGGGAGATAAAGGCTGCTGTCAGCTCTTCATAGGAGAGCTCCAGTTGCAGTAAGTTGGCACCGCTCTGATCTCGGGGGGAGCCTTGTGGAGAAGCCGCTTTCCTCGTTTCCAGCTGAGGCTGTACACATGTCCACTGATCATTTTCCTATTTTCCCAAAAAGTCCATCCCTCCTGGTCGTTACCACACACAGCCATGCAAGCAATCCCTCTCTCCCTTGTAAAGCAGCAGCAGATCCAGCTGGGACACTCCATCCCCATTCCCAGGGACCCACCACTGCACTGGCTCTCCCTTCACTGTCACTCTCCTAATACAAAACAGCACCACAGCTGCTTACATGGGCACCCTTCACATCAAATGAGCTGCTCTCTTTCAGGATAAGCTACTTTAATTTTGTTGGCAGGTCAGGGAGGTTCTAATAGGATAGAACAGTCTCACTGGATTTAACTTGATTTAAGAATTTGATCTTTTTCTCATCACTTTCCCATCCAATTAGCCTCTTAATAACGATTGGGATTTGAGCAGTGATTTTGCATTTAATAGTAAACAAGCTTGTTCATGCTTGTCAGCAAAGTGACTGCCATGTAGTGTTAGGATGACAGTGTTTATTAAACCACTCACTGTGTTATGGTGATGGTTGCAGGGAGGGAATCAGCTTTTGGTCTTTCAGGGTTTGCCCCAGGATCAGAGCAAGGCACTGGTGGCTCCCCAAAGCTGATTTGTTCGATGTTAATTATGGTTGTATGAAAAGAAAGATCAGCCCTTGTCTCCCATAATTATATCCTCCCAGGCAAGACAGAAAGGTGTCTGCATTGATGAAAATGTACACTTTAAGGGGTTGGGGAAAAAACGGGACAGGATCATCACCAGGTGCTATTCCTCAACACTGAAATGATGGAGCTGAAGCTTAAAAAAGAAAAGATTGAAAGGAAGGATGAAAATTTGCTCTAAGAATGTGTGTGCATAGGTGGATTTACACAGGGGAAAATGCAGAGGAACAATGTTCAATTTTGTTCGATTTCACCAGAAATTCTCACCATTTTGCTAATCCAACTTCGTGAGCAAAGCCTGCAACAGAGCAGCAGTGAATGTTTGGTGTGGACAGCAGGGTCTTTAGACTTCAGTCTGAAATCAGTTACACATTATTTTCAAAGTAATACATATGGATTAGGTTTTCTAGTCAGTTCATTTTTCCCACTTATTTGCCTTCCATTGCATCTTTAGCTCAAGCCATTTCATTTCACGTTCTCCTGCAGACAAGCCATTAGCACAGAAGTAAAAATGAATGTCATAAAAAGCAGACAGAATGTAAAACCAATGAGTGCATCTCCATAATAAGTAGATAACAACACCAGAGAAAATAAGAGAGAAAAGGGGGCTCTGAGGATGCAGGTGGCAAGGAAAATACTTGTTGCACCTCCCGTTTCAAGATGGGGAACAGGTCCTGTCCTTCTCACCACTCATTTTCTGTAGTGGAGTGCTCACAGAGAAATATTAAAAGTGAAAGAAAAGTTTCTGAAGACTGAAAAGCACTGTTCTAGCTTGCTTTAAAATAAAGGGGTTGTGGGCTGCTTCTGCCCTAGAAGAAAATATCTTTCATGATTTAGACTTAAACAAAGTTTCTTGAACTCTAAATTTGAAACAGCACATTTAAAGGCAGGTGGGTGGAAGGCTGTGGAGGTGGGAAAGTGAAAAGACAAAGGGAAGAGAGCAGGGGAGAGCTCTTGGGAATCTGTTCATGGAGAGCTCTCAGAAATTTTTGAAGTTGAGGAGATATTATGTTAATATAAGTTCTAATTGCTAGGCAATAAACAACACCCACCTGCTAACTAAATGTCAGGCCCAAACTTATCTCTAAATCTGCTTTGAAACAATGTCAGTCATACTATCACAAACAGATTGAACCCTTTCTTTCAGTGTTAAAATAAAAATAATCCAGGATTTTTAATTACCCAAAGTTAGAGACCTCAGGTATGTTGCCCGTAAACAAAGACACAAACCAACAGAGTGTCGGTTTATGC
>NW_020897720.1:7289811-7525531 GCF_003984885.1 Neopelma chrysocephalum
TACTAAGCCTTAGCCATTCTACTACTAATTTAAATTGCTCTGCAACAGGTATTTAAAAAACCAAAACAAACAAAACCCCAAACAATCTAGAAGTAGGCGGCGAGAGCTGCAGTTAGTTGTGACTGTTTGGGAGCCAGTTATGACATAAAATCCCCAAGAACTGCATCCATGTGCTGGTTATGGATGTGCAGCACCTCAGGGAGCACGTGAGAGCAGGAACATGCACGGCAGCAAGTGATACCATGGTGAGGTCTCCCTGGAGCAGCAGCTCCCACCCGGAATGCGGGATGGGGGGAAGCCCAGGCACCCTCTGTGTGGGCAGGAGTTTGCATTTCCATCCACAGGCAGATGATGGAGCGTGTGCCAACAGGAGGCTTTGGCCATTCAGTGAATGCCTGCACACTTTGGACAGCTCAGGTGCTGGATGAAGGTTTGAGCAACTGCTGGAATCGCTAATTGTATGTGCAAAACAAAATCACGCTTTAATGGCAATGTTTGGAATGAATGGTTTTCCTGTTACTAATAACATATCAGGCTGAAAGAGTTCCTAGGGATTTACAGTGCCTCGTCTGCAGGATGGTCTGCACACACAAGGATATACTGCTAACCAAAAAAACCCCAAACAAAAAAAAACAATCACAAGCCAAAAACCAACCAACAACTGTGGGAAAGCTCCTCTTGGTGCATTCAACCTTTGCCTTCCCTTGACAAATGACCTCCAGTGAACAGGTTTCTTTCCACCCACGTGCTCCGTATCCATCATGGACCCTAAGTTGGGAAATAATCACAACCTAGGGAGGGAAGCAACTCTGAACACAAACAAAGTAAAGCCACTTCAGTTTGAAATAAAGGAGATTACTTCAGATTCACCTTTTCATTGCATTAAGCCAAAAGAATTGAGTCTTCAGCCTTAACCAAACGCATCTGCATTTTGGAATTCAGTGAACTGATGTGCAACCCCTGCCCTTACCTTTGCTTGGAGGGGTGTCAGCCCTCTGCACAATGCAGAAAAACAGGCCTTCTTTGCTCTAGATATCAGATCTGGACAGCAAAGTGGAAGGGGTCTTGAATCCTCTGCTTGCTTAGAGTAAGGGAAATTAATAGATGGATCAAGATACAAATAAAATTCTGTTTAATTCTAGTATTCAGTAAAATGCTATGGAGTTTTGACTTAGTCTGTTATTCAGTTGGAAGGGCAGTGCTTAATCATAGTATTGGATTTAGCCACTGAATTTCTCTCTATTCAAAAAATGCACTTTGTGCCTTTATTTAAATAATCTTCTTTCTATGCAAATGCAACTCCTCTGAGAGAGGAGCGAGGACAGGGGGTAGAAGTTGATTTAAAATAGACTATTCAATATTTTCCAAAAAAAAAAAAGATTCTCATGTTGTTTAAAGGCCATGGGACTTATATACCCAAGTCCCTCAAACCTCTGAGAATCTGAATCAAAACACATCACTGAGCTTTTCCTCTGCCTTCACTGAATGAAAATGAGAACATGAATCAACACAAACATGATAAAGCCACATGGCCAGTCATTGTTAGGAAATAACAACTCTAGTTTGCAAGACCCATCAGTGTTGTTGTGCAGCTGAGTCACACCTGTCTGGAGGATAAATGGAATTATGATTAAGCAGACAGACTTAGGAGCTACAGGCTTTTTATGGAGCGAAAGGATGACCCAGCACCAACACAGCCATCTTTGGACTTGTGAAAACTGAATTCATCTCTCTGCTCTACTCCAGCCCTCTTGCACAATCTTGGGAAAAACACCAAGAGTTCCCCTTCATCTTAGGACAGTTATGAGAATAAATACTTCATAAACTCAGAGGCACCCTACTACTGCTGCAGAGAGGACCAGGAAAGTACAGAAGTTATTGGAAAAATCTTTTGTATTGATTTCTTAATGTGGACAACATTTCACAGCAAGAATATATCTATACAAGTTTTCTTAGCCAATTTTGGAAGTGGATTAAGTGAAACCTGTGTGCAGGATGACAGTATCCTTGTGGGAAGCTAATGTGAAGTCATTACTTTGCTTTAAATTCATATTCTCCCTCGCTGTGCAATAGCTTTCCTGTGTAGATAAATATAAAAGATAAAGAAATGGGCAATATCTGTTAAGTAATTTTTGTAATAACCAGTGTAGCCATTATCTGTCATTGAATTGGAAGTTACCTTTAGAGGCTTTTATCCTATTAGGATAAACAAAAAGGAATCAGGTGGTAAAAATATTCACCACAAACTACGTATTTGAGAAGGCCCATGGTTATGTACACTTCTGTCTCATTTTGGACAGTGAAGTGTAATCTATCACAGTTCCCAAGGGACATTTAAATATTACCTAGCAGAAGGCTGAAGAAAAGCAGACAGTCAAAGAAAGCAGATGCTAAACTGAGATCTGGAACGTTCTGAGCCACCAATCTAATAGAGAAAGGAAACTCATGAAAAATAATACAGCTGCAGTAGGAACATTTGAAAAGCAATGACAATTATGTGCTCCCAGAGCAGCAGAAGGTAGAAGTACAAAAGTGAAGCTATAAGTTAGTAATAGTAAAGGTTGTTGGAAACAGTGTGGTTGTTTCCTTCAATTTCAGTCCCAGCTGAAGTTATTTTTCTATTTATAAAAGATACTTGGTTTGTTATGAGACATTTCTCATGTTTATAGATCTCTCACTAGAAGCTGAAGAGTTTGACTTTCTATGACAAATGTATATTGGAGTCTTCAAGAGAATTATCTTTATATTATACCCATTAAGGATGAATTTATGCACTTAAAACCACAAAGTGCCTAAAGATGCAGACAGAGGTTTCCAGATTGTTCCCACTGATTTCAATAACCAGGCATTTATCAGCAGTGTTGGGTACCTCATTGCTTTTATAAATTTAGACAAACTACTTGAGACTGCTTTTTAAGACACAAAAGACTTCTATGTTGAAATTAATTCTCACCCAAAGAATTTGCTGCTTTTCTCAGCATACAGGGGAGAGATTCCTCACTTCCTGCACCATTCTGGTTCTAAAAGAGGCAGGAACAGCATGACAAATGGAATATTAATGCTGGAGCCTTTGTCAAACAACCCTGGAGCTGATAATTCCAGCTGCATGATAGGGCTTGAAAACTGGCAGGGAGCATCTTTGATTTTCCAAAGTGGAATACGTTTTCACACACAGGTCATGCAGTGACTCCTGCAAGCATAGTCCCAAGAGCTATGAACATCCACTCTTTATCAAGTTAGACACACCAAAAAAATCAAAGACCCCTATTGGTCTACAAGTATCTGCCCTGGTGCCTGGCTAGTAGAGTATGCCATGATTTATTGCAGAGGGATGACCAAGAGCTGCTTATACGGCAGAACACCCCACCTCTGTAGTCTGTTCCTGCTTCAGCCTATGTGAGACTTTCTGTATTTATGCCCTGTGAAATGAACAGGTCATGAATAGTTCCCAGAGTCTGCACAGCAGGGCCATTCCCCTTCTAAAGGCAGTGAAGATTGTCTAATATTGGAAAAATACAGGGAGTCGATGACTTCACTTGCTCGCAGTGAAAGTACCATGGAGAGACCGCGGGGAGATCATTGAAATCAGCATGGAAGCCCCAAAGCATTTAAAGTTCATAGGTCTGAGCTTAAACCAGCAGTGTTCCTTCCTTCCCAAAGAGAGTACATGAACCCTGGGACGAGGGGCAAAACCTCTTAGATTTGCTCAGCATACTTCCTATTGACAGACTAATGGGTCCAGGGTTGTAAGAGCAGGGAGTGACATTTCTAAGAGTACTTGCCAAATTAGGTGTGCAAGACTTGTGAAGGTCTATGACAAAGGGAGTGAAAACCATGTGCACTCTTACTTTTTTTGGTGAATAAATCAAGTGTCCCATGTGCACATCAGTTGGCAAGACTGAATTTTTGCAAGAGGGTTGCGTCAACTTCTGTCTTGCAGAACTAACCCTCCCTGCTTCAAGGTTTTCTTTAAATACTTTTAAAAAAATTTTGCTTCTGTTTTACATTAATTGAAAAGATGAGGACTGGCATCCTTAGCATACACGTGATATTTATCAAATTCATTAAAGGTGAACAGAAAGGTACCAGAATGCCTAACTTATCTGTTCTGTTTGCAGCATCTGCTACTTCAATACAATGAAATAATAACAGTTGAGTCCTTGAGGATGTTTCAGCTCCTTGAAACTCACAATTGCAAGCTGCTATGGAAGCACAGAGCTCACTAGAGCTCAAAATAGGAAAACACATTTCTATGACTGAGAATAGTATAATGAATCATCATAGCAAGGATTAAGATACAGAGACTCTTGGTCCTCCCAGTCCAGGTCATTGACTACTCCCTGAATGCATAAAGGATTGTTTGGGGTTTTTTGTTTGGCTGTTTGGGTGTTTTTACCATTATTGCACACTCCAAATTTTGGCTACTGCACCACACTGTAGTTTCTGGTTTCCATTAGATATAACTACTCTCAGTGTTTATGCAATAATAGCTCAAAGTATATCTTTATGCCAATTCTCATTGCCAGTTCATTTTTTTTTACTTGATTTTCAGCTACTCTGTGAAAAACATTAAGATATTTTGTAATGAAAAAGAAGTATTTCAGAATATGAAGCTGCTGTACAGCCTGGCTTCAAAACAACCTCCCACCACAGCACACCAGAGAGAAGCCCTCAGAGACTCAGTTTGGGAATGTGGAAGGGGGAATAAAGCAAAAAGGAAGCTGGAACCACACAAGCTTGTGGGAAGAAGTTCAGATATATTTAATATCCAGTAAGTAATTAGCAATTTAGTTTTTTTCTGGCCTCAGTTAAACCAAGAGTCAGGAGTGACTCTACCAGTTTTGCAATGGCACCATTTCAGCCACTGGTAAAGGACACAAAAGAAATAAAAACAGGTTTTCCAGAGCTATGTGAGCTGATATACAGGATCTGCATTACACAACTTTCACACTCACATATTCAGAATCAGATAGCTGTGACCACAAATCCCTACAACTGAATATTTCTCTTCCATTAACTTTTTCTGGAAGTATTAAGCACTTGCATTTCCAAGTTGATGCCTATTTTTTGTTATTATCATTAATTATGGCTTGGCATGGAGCTTATGTTAATTTTGTTGATTGCAGATTTTTGCATTTACAAATTATCTAACTGTAGTTGCATCATGGTGATTTCTGGTTGGAAAAGGGCCCTGACTGCTCTCCCACTGGCTCAGGCTGCTCTGCAGGTTGGTACTCTTAGTGACTTGTCCCTTAAGATGGTCTTGAGGTTCACAAATGCTCCCTCCCTGCCATGCTCCCCACCCATCCACCCAAAGGCCACTTTTAGTCCATATTATCTCAACTATGGCACTTTACTGTCAAGGTTCAAAGAAATAAATAGTGATAATAAGTGAAAAGTCAGTAGATAAATAACCAAAATTAAAATACTGGGAAAAAATACATCTCCACATGCCTTTTTTATTTTAACTTACCTCCCTTTTCTCCATTGAACACCAACACCAGAAAAAAATCCCTCAGGTTTTCAATACGCCTGTTTAAATGAGCTATTTTGTGTTTTAGTTTCTTGCCTATATTTCGTGCTATCCACATTATTTCTAGACAAATTCTGGGAAGCTTTTAAATGAAGGCTTTAACTTGTGCCCCTCATCAGTGCTGCCTCCAGCAAGCCAAAGCTTCTTTAAAAGGTCTTCAGAAGACAGCAGTAAAGCTGTTTAGTGTAAATTAGAGTCATTTTCTTGCTAAAATCCTGGGCTGAAGAGAGAAATTATTTTAGGAATCAAGAAAAGAAACAGGCAGCAAGAAAATGTGATGATATGGTGTCATGCCTATTCTTTCAGTCTCACTTTGCTTTTTGTGTTCTGTTTGTTTTTGTATGGACAGGTGGACTAATTGCTAATGAGTTAAGAAGGACTAAAAAAGAAAATGAAAATGCCCACTCTGAAATAACTGGGAATTTAGTATTGGAACAGGGAATTTTGGTGAACCAGAATCTCTCAGCAGAAGGTCAGTTCATGCAATGCTGTAAATGCTTCTGCTTAGGTAGGAAAGAGCAGTTCTCTTCCTGCCTAACAACAGCTCATACCTGAAAGAGCAGAAACAAAGATTTTACATGATCACAACAAGATGAGTAAAAACCTTCCTTTTCTCTTGGCTCCAATGAGTTAACCAAATCCGTTAGGGTTTCAATCAAACCAAAACACTCCAAGATAGCTTCTGAGAATTGATATTTTTTTCACCATTAAAGAAATAAAGCATGCATAGGAGATATGTATATATGTGTGTGTGTGTATGCATGGTCCTATTTACCTCTAGGGAAACTGAAATATTTAGAAAGACCTTAGATAGAGGAATTATTTGGGTTCCTAACATCCAGTAACAGGAACTGACCTCATGAATGATGATTTGCCCTATATGCCCATCTCATTCAGTTGCTGTTACTGCACATCAGATAATCAAGTTTGTGAAGCCAGAAAATCTGTTCTTAAGTGAGAGTTAACACAGAAATCACTTCTAGACAGTTCAAACACTGAATTTATCAGATGAGAGATCTCCAAGTCCTCCTTCTTACAGGCAGAATTTTACTTTCACTTAACACCCAGGTGTTTTAAATGTTAGATAAGTGAAGACGGGCAAAGCAAGTAGTGCAGCTGTATTTAAGAACCTCTCCAGCTGTTAGGCCAACTCTGCAATGCACTGGGGGCATAAAGCTTTGATGTTTTGACTGACTGTTAGGGCTGAAATTTATGCTTATTAACTTCAAAGAGTGCTCTGCTGAAGAGGAAAAAAAAAAAGGAGTAAAAACTGTTCCCAATAAATTGCCTATTCCAAAAATGCCTTTAGTAGTTGTAAATGTGGGCTACATGCAGGAGAGGAGGTTTTGGGGGTTCTTTCAATGCTCTCGAATAGTGTCCTGCTTTGTGGGGGCAAAATTCAACAGCAGCTCTATCAAGGTCATAACCAACAAACACATAACCAAAGCAGGTCATTTGGTCATCTCTTCTCTGATTTCAGCAATCCTTTTCAAGAAAATCAGTTGCCCAGTAGGAACCTGCCGGCCTGATGATGTGTATGTTTGCTTGCCCCAGTGTATACATGTAAATATTTAGAAATGTTTTCTGGTTGCTGTGTGCTGCTGTAAATTTTAGCTGTGCACATGTCCTAGTCCCAAAACAGTTCAATGAGCTCCTGAAATAGATTCCCAAGTGGAATCAAACAATATTGACCTGTCAGCAGCACAGGGTTTTCAGCTCTGTGTTCGCTAACGAAATATTGGCATCATCAGTTCTGAGTTTTGGAAAGGGTGACTGCAAATGTAAAAGACATTTTACATTTGTCATTTGCAAAATGAGAGGGAAGAGCTGGTCTTCCTACCCACAGATGGCAAGAGGCAATGGAACTGATTATCATTAGGACTCAGGAAATTATTTTTCACCACTCTCTGTTTAGGAGTGATAATCACGTATTCCTCTTCATAACACACTTTGAGATTAAGCAAATAAGAAGTGCTAAGAAGAAGCTAATTATTGTTTATGACTCTATAGAGCAGCTTGTTGTATAAAGAAAAGTTTTATTTTTCTGATTTCTGTTTAGAGTTTCACTGACTGCAAACTTAGTACCCCATGCTCACGCCCTTTTCAAATTGAAAGTAAATTAATTTCTTTAAATCTGTCAGAACCAAATTAAAGGAACAAGGCAGGGGTTGCTAGATGCTCTAAATTTGAAAATCATACCTCTATATTGTTGTTTTCCAGGGAAATCCTGGAAAAAAATTATTTCAGAGAAATCTTGGGATTGTTTGCAAATTCTTAAAACCCTCCAGGGAAGTAACTTTCACCCTGGAGTGCGTCAATATTTTGCTACCTGAGTCTTTTGTGAAATTCATGGTCTCAACCCCTCATTTAGGATGGAAAGTCTGTGAAATGCAAATGCAAAGCCACTTCTTCATCTAATTCAGACACTGATAGTCAAAGTTCAAGCTAAAATTTAGACTGAACCTCTGGTCTGTCTTTTCTCATGTATACAAAATCATCCTCTTCACAACAGACATTCCTCTAAGAGTTTGCCTCTGATTCTTTTCTGACTTAGATGGATCCTAAATAGGATTTCAAAGCTTTGAGATATATTTGTTATTTGAGAAGTAAAGATAAAGATGAAATAATAATACACTCTATAAGGCACCTTGTGATGGCTGAGTAAAAATGACATTTTCTATTATCTTATTTGACATTTCTAAGTAACCCAGAAATTCTCCAGTGCAAGCATGTGATAGTTCAGCATAATTCCTGCTGTCAAAGAATTCAAATACATTGTATTCTAGCTAGAACAAGCAAGTATTACAAGTAAAGGGAAAATAAATAGTTTACACCTCCTGTCAACATCTGCAACGTCTTCTACACCAAGGAGCTCTGTAGACTGACTGCAAACAAGGGAGGACACAACTTTATGTATGAGCTTCAGAGAACTTGACAGGGACAGTTTCCTCACAGCTTCCTTTCTAGGGAAAAGTTTAATGTCACAGGTCATTCCAGACAAGCTGGACACAAGCAATCCAAAGAGCTCATTCTTGAATTAAAGTTCATTCTGTTGATATATCAACTGCAGCTTTATCTACTGATTGTGGGCAGGTGCAAGTGGCACTTATCAGATACTGGCAAGGGACACAGGGACTGAGGAGAGTCTATTTTTCAGAGGGTGGGCCATGAAACAATTATCAACAGCAGTCACAGAGCCATGCACATCTAGACTGGTAAGAAATATGCCCTTCTTGTTGCCTTTAAAAAGGTCTGGGACTTCAGGTTCTATCCCTAAGCAAACAGGCAGAGGAGAGAAGGAAATCATCCACAAGGATACAGCCAGGTGCAGCTCTGGGAGGAGAGGAGAAGCAGTTGGGGTTATGGTTCGGCTTTAATGACCAGTTTTACCAAACTGGAATGACCCTCTCTCTGCACATCACCTGCTGCCATCGCAGGAGGTTCTTTATTGCATTTCCATCTCGAGATTCTTTCAGTCTTTTCTTTTAGCTGAGGCTTTTAAATCAGGCTATCTAGACAGACAAAGAACACACATTGCAAGCTTCAGCTTGGATCCTCTTTATAAGGGTGCAAAAATGCATTATGCAATAGTGCCTGATATATCTGTCTAAGAATATCACAGCTCCATCTTTATGGTAGATGGAAAAAGATGAGAGTTGTAGTTTTTATGGAGTGATAGAGAAGCAAATTGTAGCACTTCCTCCTCCATCCATTTAGGTTGTATTCATCATTCCTGCTTCTCATTCCATGCTTTTCCCTGGTGCATCATTGCTGGGGAAATGTCATTAGTGAGGGTATTGTTCATTGTAAGTCATAGGAAAAAAAAAAGAGAGAGACAACTGCAGCCTATACAAATCAGCCTCAGGCAAGTCCTTGGGGGAAAACTGGTATTGCTGAGTAGTTTAGAAAGCTAATGTTGTCATTCAGAGTAAGATTTAAAACTACAGATAGAATATGAAAAAAAGAATGAGGGAGAGTTGGTGGAGGCAGCTGGGGAAATCTTAAATAAGGAGAAGGCAAATAAATTTTATTTACCTGACTGTTAGTGTAGCTAAGAAGGAATAACATTGCCTTCCCCTTTCACCTTCCTCCAAGGTCAAGCAAACCTAAAATAATTTAAAAGTACAGACATAATTATTCTTGCTCAGAAATACACTCCACATTTGAAACATTATAAAAATGTTTCCCCAACGATCAACAAATTAAATCTTTTAAATCTCCTCTGTGAGGAGAATGTGTCGTAAAAAACAAAGGAATGCCTGCCTGTGTCACCTCTCTCTTTGCAACTGTTTATTTCCAAGCAGTTTTGGAGAGCTGTAGATGGCTGGTAAAAGACATTTTTGGAGATGTTTACAGGAATACTGAAAGTTGTTTTCATGCTACTGGAAAGAGTCCAGACAGTATTGTCTAGATAGGATTTTATAAAAACGAAATTACAAACTCATTTTTTAAAATACACTTGCAATTGGCACCTTTGAAGCCACAGACTATTTACAGCCAGAGGCTGCCTCTGGGCTTGTATCATAAAAATTGGCTTAGCATGTTTTTCCTTAATGGATCTGTTCTTGTTGGACTTATCCATAGGGTCTCCAAATACACTCCTGTCTTACCTCTTCTTGAACACCTCCAGACATGGTGATTCCACCACCTCCCTGGGCAGCCCCTTCCAACGCTGAGGGGAAAGGAAAGCTGAGGCAGGGCACAAACCTCAGAAATTCAACCACTATGTTTTCATAAAACAAATCCCCACATTCATTCTAATTCACTTGCTAATCTAAATTGGTGTCCACGGTGTCTATGCACATGTACACAAAGTGTATATATTGCTAGTCTCTCATTTTCAGTACCTTGATTTTCATGTTCGGCTTAATGGGACTATTCAGAATATGTGAAGAAAAGCAGGGTGTGAGTTTTTGCCACAACAGGGCTGTAAATTCTCTAGTGTATGAAGCACCATCAAATGGGTGTTTGTAAAGCACAAAATCCTGATTGAAGAATGGTCTGTATTTTACTGGAATTATGAATTACACAAGTAGAAAAACCATTTTAGCCCAAACCACCAGCTGTCCAGAGTTAAATTTCACTCATTCGCTGAGAAAGAGAACCTGTGCCCAACTCACAAGTAGCTTAAGCAGCATGTATATAGAAGATACACATACCAGCATATATGCTATATAGGTTATAAACAGAGTAGGCTCCATAAAGCCTGGAAATTTCGCAGCCAACATCAGTTGTGAAAAACTTATCTTCTCAGTGTTCCACAAACAAATCTCCAAGAGTTTTGTTCCACTTGTTCCACTAATGATCTTCATTTCCGTACCAAAGCCATAACTAAATCCAGTCACCAAATTGAGAGGATTAAAAGAGCAAACTGCTGGAGGCTCCATCTCTCTCCAAAGAGAACAAGGTAATGAGCAAGCGACACAGCAAACCTACCTCTAACAAAAGAAACATCCTGCTTGTGTGACTCACTAATCAAATTTCTTTCCATTTAAACTGAAAGTTAAATGCTCTTTTATGTTAAGAGTGTATACCCACCCCAGCCCTCTCCCTTAGGCAGAGGAATGGTAATGATTTGGGAGCAGATTCCTGCAGGGACGGGTTTTCATCTTCTCATTTCAGCATCAGCTTCCAGAGCTGATAGAGGGAACATGAGAAATGCTGCCTGCTACCAGGCAAGGCCTTTGGCTCTTTTATGCACTTAATCTTGTTTGCAGGATGTGTGATCAACAAAACAGGAGGTGTGAGAACCTGTGTTTTTAGGTCTCACATCTCCAGGCAAGTCAATAAACTGGGTATAACACGGCTGAGCAGCCCCTGATAGACCCCTGCTAGGACAACTGATCAAGTTTTCCAGCACAACACCAAAACTGCCTTTTCCTCCACTTCCCTCCTGTCTCTCATCACTCTGTGGCTAAAGGGGGCCATTTTTTTCTTTTTACTACTGCACATGTTTACATTATGAAGGATTTTTGCTGAGGTTTAAGCTGTTAAGAAGGCGAGATCAGCTTTACATAGCTGACAAAGGTGACACACATGGGAAGAGTTCCAAGTAATCTCGAGTGGTTTTAATAACCAGATATTTTAATGTGAACTTGTAATGGACAGACTGCTACAGGAGCAGCTCTTTCTTTCAGTGTTCCAGCTGGTTAATTCTCAATTAAATCCCTTCAGGACATTTTCAGAACTCTGAAGCACCGAGGAGTTTGTACAGTCAGAAATCTCCATTTTTTCAGTTCTGACAGTAGCACAGATTAAAAACCACTAAATTGAACTCTCAAAAAAATTAGTGTCCCAGTTGTTACCTCTCAGATACTTCATGTATCAGATATTCAGCATAAGGACATAGAATTGAGTCTGTGTTTTCAAATCTGCTTTCTGCAGGTGATTTTACCCTACGTCCCCCTGCAGTGAATCACCCATGATTTTTGTTCTGCCTTGACATTGTTTGGGGCAACCAGAATCTGACTCTTATTTTCTACAATGTTGGTTCTAATATCAAAGAAAACTAAAGAAAAAATTTACTATAAATTATCTTCTGATGAAGCTCAAGGACTGCTTTTAAGTCATGTCCAAATACAGAGCCAGTTGCATAAAAAGTAATTATTGAAGTAATGTGTCTGACACCTGTTTGCCTTTGCAACATTGCACAAGGACCATGTCCAGTTCCTGCGTAAAATGTTGGGGAAAGCCTCATCCTGAGAAGAATTAGAGGGAACCAGTGCTCCAAGACCAAATGGAATGAGGTAAAGTTAATTTGCAGGAGAAAGATAAATCCTGGGTACCACTTATACCCTTTGGAATATCCCAAATACCCCTGGCTTTCCTAACTCCCCTCCCACACCTCAGCTATCCCCAAAATGATCCCCTAACTGCCTGTTGTCCATCCCCAATGTCCTGGAATTCTGTCCAGACAAAAAATGTGCATCAGCATAAGAGAGTTTTGATAAAATAGCCACACTAGAGATTCGAGATTTTAGGTGGCAACAGGAGGACAGAAGTGTACAAAGATTTGTAGGCCTTGGATGTACTTTGAAGAACAAAACATCTGTTTTTATTATCCCTGGGATGCAGGAGATGAGTGGGATCTGAGTCTGTTTTGTATTCACACAGCTCTCTGTGGGACCAGTAATGAATGCACTTTCTGTACCCAGCCATCAAAAATGGTTTCGGTTCTGTTGGTGTTATTTTACGTTTAGTCTCAGATGATAAATGAATTGAGATTGGCAGGAATTCCAATTTGCATGTTTGGAATAAGGTGCAAGGCTATCTGAAGTGTGATGACTGGGAGAACAAGCATGTAATGGGAAATTACGCAAAAAGCAATATTTTGCATTTTCCTGTCAGCTTTACCCAGAGATCTTAAAGCACTGTATAACTTCAAATTCACAAGAACCAATTTATGTACACCCCTACTGAATTACTGAGAAATGATATCTCAGCCAGATCCTGTAAACCAGTTCCCTGTACTAAATAAAATTATGTTTTCTATGTACAAAATAAATACACATGTATTCTTGTCTGCATTTAGGTAGAGTATTTATAACTAAGCATTACTACACGCTGCATATGTTAATTCTACAGTGTCAGCAACATAGAATTTGCATTGGGAATGTGCTTTCCAGAATGTATAATATGTAGGTTTCGGGCTACATCTGATTTTTCAATATCCTGCAAGGCAGTGAGACAGCTAATTCACTAACAAAAGCCAGCAGTAGCACTATTTGGCTTCACCTTTATTATTGTCACCCTATTTCTTTTCATGAAAAAAAGATTACCAATGCACATGAATATTATCAAGCAGGAGGTAGAATAGAGCAGCTATTGAGGCACTCCCCACTCCATTACACCTGCAACGTTTTGAAAGGGAGCACTTGTGAAAAAATTCTAAATTTTGTTGACCTAGTTCTTGGATCTTTTACATGGGTCTGACTGCACGTAAGTCAGCAGTGCTACTGCTGATTTATAATAGCACTTGGGAAGCAGCTGACCTTGAGACCTGTAAGCAGGCAAAACCAATGTAGAAAATTACATTCAGTCAACTCAACTTCTCTCATATTTGTTGCAATAAAATAATAAATAGATTTTTATATCATTCAGTCGACCAAAGTGCAGTGAAATATTCAGGTGTAGACAACAACCTTAAGAAAAAAAACATCGTCTCACTGACTTGCATTTTCTACGACAACAAGATTTTACATTGGGAGTTTTAGAAATATTCATGACTGGTGTCAAGACTTGCTGGATTTAACATGCTGTGAAAGAACTGGGCTAAGGCATAAGGACAAAGCAAAGATAATTCTACAGCCAGTGTGGGATCATATAAGACTAATTTATAGACTCTGCATAAACTCTGCCAACTTCTTAAGGACATATATCCTTAAGCAACTTGCCTGAATTCCTCTAAGCAAACAAAGATTTCTATCATATCTAAGCAATTGCAAGTTAGATGCAAATCAGCAAAACTGAGGAAGATATCAGTGAGGCCTAACACACATCACTTTAGGGTACCTACAGGAGAGACCATAAAACAATAGAAAAATCAGAGAAAAACAGGTCTGAAGGGATTCAAAGAATTCATCTTGCTGTACTAGAGTGGTAAGTACCATTTACAGTTGATATATTTATATTTTATATTTTTAAAAATAAATATAAATGTACCAACTTTGACTTGGTTTGTTATGTAAATATGTAACATCTGTGTTTTCAAGGTAGAATATAAATATATCAGTATCAATACTTCTATCCTGAAATGTAGATATCTCTATATGTTTCCTAAAAACCTGTCTCCCAGGCAATCTCCACCATCTTTCCCTTTAGAAAGCTTCCATAATGTCTAATAATCACCTCCCTTCCTGTATTATGAGCCCATTATTTCTTTCACTGACTGCAGAAGTTAAGGAATATAAATCATAGAATCACAGAATGGTTTGGGTTGGAAGGGACCTTAAAGGCCACCTAGTCACTCCTTGGACACTCCTTGCTCTCCTACCTGCCATCCTCCCCAGCTCTTGCTTCAGCCTGAATCATAATATGAACAAAATCACGTGAATCTCTTTAGCTGTTGCTCTCAGTGTCAGTAATATTTTATTTTTTTTTAGAGTTTTTTGTACTATTGAGCTGCAAAAACCAATATGATTTTCATGCAGGACACTTGGGAATAAGTATTTTCATACAGGACACTTGGGAACAAGTATTTAACAGCATAATCTACTTAATACATGTTGGTCAAAAGGCCGCAATTATCGACAACCGGACCACGGGTAAAATCCCCATTAGCAAGTTCCACACATCAATGGATGCCCACTCTGGCTGAATGAAAGCTGATAATGGTATTGTGTGAGCTCAGAGCCCGATGTATTGAAACAAAGCTCTCTGGCTGTAAGGTTAGGGCAGAGTTCTGCATGTTGAAACAACTGATAATTGCATTGACATAGTGGATACCCTATTTTTAGATGAGTCAGTGAGGTCTTCCAGCCCTAGAGTTATTGCCCTAGATAATGGCTGAGGGAGAGTGAACAAGGGGTGTCTTGTATAAAGTACATTGATGGTCTCTACCATTCTGCCTTTGCGCTTATTTTTTTGACATGGCTTTACTGGCCAGACAGGCAAATATTAGGGTCAGTACATGTTTCACTCTTTTGCTTTGTTAATGTACATGTCCCATGACTAATATAACCAGGGTTGCTGTATTTAGCAGCTAAAAGCAGAGCAGAATTGGCAAAGCCACACACATCAATGTTCAGTTGCTCCATGGAAGGAAATGGAGGAGACTGAAACAATTGAAACCTTGCATTTCTTTCATGATGTCCCTTGTATTTTAAGGCATCTGGATGTCGTGATCTGAGGGTGTGATTAAACTATCAGGTCAATCTAATACCATGTACTTATAGCTGCTTTAGGAAAACATCTAGTAAATCAATCGAGACAGCCATAGAAGGAAAGGTGTTTTGCCTGAAATCCTTTGTTGCCTTTATTTTTGTCCAGTTTCAGCTTCACCCTTGAAGGACGCCCTTCAAGCATCATTGCTGCGTCACTTCACACAAGGGGCAGGCACAGGCTGGTTAAAAGCCAGTGGACATCTTCTTAGTGGAAGGCAGGATTGCACTGTGTCTTTCTCCAACATTGCATCCGATCTTAAATCCTGTGTTCTGGCTTTTAGCTTAATTTCATTTTCATCAGAGCAGATTTTTCAGCAAACATGAATTAAGTGGAACTTGTGTAAAATTCTGTGCTTGTGAGTACATGCACTTGGAGAGAATTTGAATAATGTCATTTCATAGAATCACAGAATGGTTTTGGGTTGGAGGGGACTTTAAAGCTCATCTAGTTCCAACTCCCTGCCATGGGCACGGACACCTTCCACTAGATCAGGTTGCTCCAAGCCCCATCCAACCTGGCCTTGAACATTTCCAGGGATGGAGCAGCCACAGCTTCTCTGGGAAAACTGTGCCAGGACCTCACCACCATCAAAGTAAAGAGTTTATTTGTAATATTTAATCTAAAACTGCTCTCTCAATTTAAAATCATTTCCTCCTGTCTTGCCGTTTTATTATGCTGCTCAGTTAAAAGAATTTATCACTATTAATCCTGTTCTGATAAGGAAGCCCCTTGCAAACAAAAGAGAATAAGAATTACACATATTTTATGGCAGTATAGTTCTTAACCCTTGGTGCATTTAAAAAAGGAAACCACGAATGGTGTATAATTAGATATAGATTTTTTAATATTTCAAATTCTGTAATTCTTTCTCAGGGACTTTGTTTGAATTAATCATTATACCTCTCTGTCTAAAGATTAGGAGCAAGGTTCCATTTAAAAGTGCCAAGTGCATACCTTGGGTCCAAGGTAGAAATGAAAAAAATTAACTGTTATACTTGAATATTCTGCTAGACAGAAATACACAGAGAAGAAAATCTCTTTTTGATTTTCCCCTCACCTAACTTTACAAACATGCAAGCCCTGATATACACTTCTATTAAAAAAAATAAGAACAATACATTCAATATTTATTAAAACTAATGAAAATTCATGTCAGTGTTTCTTCTTGATGTTCCCCACTGATCCTATATCATTATATCATAACAAATACAAGTTATTAAGAAGCCTGTCAAGATCTTGAGGAACAGGAATAAAAGAAGGGTATGAATAAATCTCCAGGAAAAAAAAGTCAAGGTACATTTCCCATTAGACCCATTAATTATTGCAGAGCTTTTAAACCCATATAAATTCACAGCAATATACTGATGTCAGAGTGGAAGTATTTATTTTGAGATAAGTATTACACAAAATCAGGTAAATCTGCTAACTCTGACTGATTTACTTTTTTTGGGTTTGTAATCATTTGAGATTAAATCTCTGATTTGCGATGCGGCTGAGAGCGCGAGTTCCTTCATACTGTTAATGGAAGTTGTATAACCTGGTTCAGAGCCATGGTGCTGAAACAGGAAAGGCATAAAGCAAACTGAGTAAATAAACTCATACACCACTGGCACAGGAGAACAGTTAGAATGAGCTTTCACCCAGGCTGAACAAATCCCTGGCTGAGGAGCGCTGGGCTTGGAGCCCACGCAGGATCTCTCTGCCCGGCAGATTCAGGGTATGCACTGATAAGCCAGACCTTGCTCCCACAGCTTAGCCCACTCGAATCCAAGGGGTAGCCCTGCTCTGCAGAAGGCATCCAACAGCTTTGGTGCTTCCAAGAGCCTCAGAGGAGCAGTGTCACAGGTGAGGGGGAAAGATAAAGGAGCCATTAGTGAGGATTTCCCACCCTACAATGAATTATGTGCCCATCTATCATACACAGAGGGGAACATTCACATGTCCCAGCATGGAAAGGTACATGATAGAAATATATTGTGCTCCTTTTCCCTTTCTGTCTGTGCTCCATGAATCTGCAGGGTAGTTTATGAGATGTTTTGCTCACTTTAAGTACATGTAATGGGCCAAATGTGTCCTTTCTGTACGTACAGCAGTTGACAGAGATACATTTGGCTCATTGTACCTTAAAAACAAAAGCAGCATAAAGAAGACTGCTTAAGGTCCTGTTGGTTCAGGAAAAGATGAATTACAATGAAATAAAAATGATGTTGACATGTATCACTGCAGAGGAACAAAATCTCTTCCAGTTCCCTGTCCTTTCTGTCGTCTTTTGTTTGTTGTGGACACTCACTAGTTTCAGAAAGAAACATTTGTACCTGTGCAAATCAGAGAATGTCACCCTGATACCAAGCCCCACTGGTTTCCACTGGGAAAATTTGGCTTCATGGCCAGGGGTGTGAGAACAAGTGAAGTTGCACCCACAGATTAAAAGAGAATGACTTGTTGTTCCTACATTGTGGATTCGCTAGAAGCAGCAATGTGCTTTCTTAATTCCATCAATTTGCATCCAAGTGGATGCAAGCTTTTCTCTGAGTCATAAGCAATTTTAGGAAAGGGCTATGGAAGTAGATGAGGGGGAGAAGCAGAAACCTTTGTAAGTGGGAAAAAATAACTCTTTCAAGAAATTCCAGAAGGGCATTAGACATTTGATGTCTCCATCATGCAGAGGACCATGGCAGTCTCAGAAGTTTAAATCTTTGGCAGCAAGGAGTGTGCTTCAGGAAGGGATATTTCTAGAGAAAAATAATTGCTAATTCTGTCCTCTTCTGGATGTCTCAGAGTGACTTCCTTCACTCAACATCTTCTCCCTGACACTCATTTAAATGCTGTTCTCAATCTGCTTCCTTTTTGTCTAGGACCTCTGAGTAGTGCTGTGAGGATGGTACAAGTGTGATCAGTCATCAGCGACCCTTTCTCTGCCTGGGCAGTGGGTGCTTGTTGGAGAAAACAGCCCTCTCCACAACCTGCCATATCCCACAGAGAGAGGGGTGGCAGTACTATTAGGGCAATTAATTAGCTGATAGCTGAACCCCCGTTCTCACCTTTTCAGGCAGCTCAGCAAATATTGTACAAAATTCTCTATTAAAATAATTTGAAATAATCACAAAAATGGAACATTCCTTTCCACTAAGAATGTCTTGAACAAAACAAAAAGAGGGGTTTAGACTTTTATCATGAGGCTTCATCTGAGAGATGCTCAGAGGGTACAACACATGATCCTGTAATTGGCGTAAATTGTCCCTCAGGTGCAAAAGAGATATGCTTTACTTTCTAGACTGTCTATTTCCCCTCCATTTTTCCTTAAATAAGCCACTTGCTTTTAGTGGTGATATTTATTGTTGCCACTATAGCACTAAGCATCAGAATAGCTGCTGTGGTGATATTTCACTGAGCAGCTCTCAGCTAAGGCAAGGAACTCTGGAAAACCACCCAAAGCCATTAATGTACCAGTTCTCTTGCTACAGTTACCTGTAAAAATGAAGGATTGTCTTAATCTCTCAGCATTTTCTTTTACAACTGTCTGTAAAGGCAGAGGGTTCATTGGTTTGAACCTCAGGATATGCAAAGCTAACTTGCAGCAACTGTGTTCAGAGTTAGCTGATACCATTTAATTTCATCTCCATCTGCCTCCTGAACAGTTTGGCGTGTGTTTCTGAGAACCCATCTGTGTCTGTGGGCTGGGTCAAATGATTGTACTCACAGACGTCACTTGGGATTCTTCTGGTTTGGGGCATTCATGAAAACCAGCAATTCATTGGCAAATGGCTCTTTAGTCATTCTGGACTCTTCCCACATTGTGCTTGTCAGCCACGCTATTTCTCTTGAACCTTTGTCCCAGGCTGGGTTATGACGCTGTTTGTGCTACTGAGAGCATGAAGTCAAAACTCAGAATCGTGGAACATAGCCCCAGCTCCCATAGGGCCTGGATGGCCAAAGAAATATATTTACAATTCTAAATCCGATGCAAAACACAAAGCCTGTGTCAGTTTGAGAGTCCAAGAGTTCCAAGAGTTTGTCCAGAGACCTATAAACATTGTCGTGAAAAGTGCGTTACTGACAACACAGGTCGTGGGTGCCTGCCAGAGCAGAATTCCAAAGTCCAAAGGAATGCTAGTGCATTTTAAGGATTCTGTAGATTAGGACAAGTTTGAAGAGAAGCTTTGGGGTTAGGAGAGAATCCAGCTGTGGTGTCTGCTGGAATATGCAGTTTCAGCTGTGTAAATAGCAGTGATTGCCTGAAATGTTATGCTGCAGATTCAAGCCAGGTTTTTGGCTGGGACCTCACAAACTACCAGAGAAGGCTTTTCAGAGCCATGACAACACTGGAATTTTTCTGGGATCTTCCAGAAAGTCTCTGAGCACAGATTTATTACCTCAGTGTTACAGACTGTGTTTTCTCCACACTTCTCAGTGGCTGTTCCGCTTGACCAACCAAAGGGCAAAAGGCTAAAATTGGGCAATGTCCCTGGTGGTTTGTGTCTGTTCTTTTTTTCACTGAAGCCCATGATTGTTCCCTCAACCCAGAACAGTTCAGGTCCAGCAGTAATTCCTAGAAGTTGTTGGGAAGGTGTCAGCCAAAAGCCCATCTTTTGGCATTTCAATGAGTACTGAGGCTGAGGACAAAAGTCTTGTTGTGTTTTAATGGGCCCTAATTTGTAAGTTGTGATTCTCCATATTCCTGTATTGCTGAACAAGTATTCCTAACTTGCTACACCATTATTTCTTCTTTTAAAGAAACCTTACTCTTTTTAAATACATACCTAGCAGTGCTGCTCAGCAGATCCCTGGCCTTGGGGAGTGCTGAAAGGTGAAGCAAGGACTGCCTGAAAAATCAACTTCCTGATTCAACTCCGGTGCACAGGAAAGTGAGCACTGCAGAGAAGAATTCTTTTCTTCAAGGTCTTTAGCACAAATTAACTTGAAAACAAAAAGCTGCTGCAAAGATTTCTGCTGCAAAACCTTTCAGTCTTGCATCCCTTTTGTCTCTGTAATTGTAACTGCTGAGCAGGGCATTTTTTCATCCTCAGAATGAGAGTGGTCATCCTAATCTTTGACCAAAAAAAAAAAAAATCACCTTATTTTGATGGAACGAAGAGAAATAAAGGCAGGGTGATAAATTTTGTCCTCTCCCTATAACAATCAAAGCTTTTGCTTGCATTAGAAGAAAGCACTGTACCCTCCTCATCAAACCCTTGCACAGAGGAATGTCAAAGACCTTTTTCTTCAGCATCTCAGTGTTTTTGCCGTCCCTCTCCACATGACAGGGGGTACAGCCAATGCACGGCTGCAGCACAGTTTAACCCCAGCACTGTCCATCCCTGATAACTCTTCTGCTTTGACCCAATGGTTCAAACAGAAAGTACAGCAGGTTGTTCTGCTCTCACAGCTCAGGCCACACGGCATCCCCGGGGCAGTGACCCGTACGCAGCAGTTCTCACGCCTGCTTTTCTCCTGCGTTGGAGAACCTAAATTTAGCATCCTTAGCAATGCATTTGGCTCAAAGCAGACCTCAGCTGCAAGGGTCTTTGCACTGGCTATTCTTGCAGCATCCTTTACCTAATGAACTTGCAAAGCAGTCAAGCCTGCTCGGGAGCCCTCACAGGCTTGCCCAGCAAGGCTGCCTGCACAGCAGCACCAAATGACTTCCTACTTGCATCCACACAGACAGAAATACATTCTGCTATTCTTGCTAACAATCCCCTGCAAAGTTTTTTTTGGGTAGCCACACATAGTGCTGTCTTTGGGAGAGCTTGCACTGCAGGCTCCAAAGCAGTTGGACTGCAGTTTTCCCTCTCTCCACCTCCCTCTTTCTTCCCCTCCTTTTCCCTGACACTTTTTTCGGAACACTGACTTTCCTGCTCCAGGCAAAACAGCCGCTGCTATTTTTCTCTTGATTTTCAAGGATCACCTCAAGTGAAACTTTGTGGCATTTTAAGAACAAGAGCATTTATCTGTGTTATTTATATAAACCTCCTCCATTAACCCCTGGATTTCTGTTTAGACTAAAAATTAGATTGCCAAAAGTGTGATGGTACCCTCATCTTGCTCCCACATCCTCCCTCAACTTTGTAGCAAGAAGATATTGCTTAGTCATGTTTGAATTACATGGTAGGAGCTTACTACAAAAAAAAGGGTTATCACACTTTTTCAGGATGGATACAGCACCCTTTGAACATTGAATACTGAGTTAGAAGAACTACACATTTCAATTTATAAATGCCTGAAGAGCAACTAAAAATATGTAAACAGTCTGTAATTGTGTTACCAACTTCATGGATCTAATCTCTGCTATGTTCTAAAGGTAGTCCATGGATTCCCATGGGACTGCAAGCTGCTACTTAAAAGCCTTGTAATACATGTCACATTAAGTTTTCTTCCAACAAGTACCAGGCCAGTATAAATAATTACAATCTCAGCATCAAATCTGCCTGTCAAGATACCATTTCAATTCAACCCAAATACTCCAACATATAAAGGATCATTTCTTCTTCAGTAACCAGACAGGCTGTTAAGGGGAAAACAAATCACTTCTGGATCAACATAATAATTTTTTTGTTAATTATGCAAAGTAATTATTTCCTCTACAGAATCACAGAATCATTTAGGTTGGAAAAGACCTCCAAGGTCATCAAGTCCAGTCTTCAAACATGCAATAGCAAGCCCTGCACTCGAAGATATTTTGCCTCCAGAGCTACTTGCCAGTTAAAAACAAGCACTAGGCTAAAGTGAGATTAAAACACTTCCGTTCTGTTTTGTTGTGGCCAAACACATTAGATTTGGGCAATACACTCCTATAAACACTACAGATGTGATGGGGCCTATGAAAACACTCTGTCTTCCACCAGCACAACGAGAATAAATTAGGAAAAATTATAAGCAATAAACATCAGAAATCCACCAGACTTCACAGTAATGTCTTCTGGAAAATATTTTTTTAGCTGGGGACTCTATTAAATGATATCCTCAGTATACAAGCTCATCAGAACGGGCCAAATTCATTTCATGCAGCAAAATTCAGTGAGCAATTTTGATCCAGTCACTTCAGAGCATCCTGCACAGTGCTACAATATAAAGATGTCATTTAAACTGATGCAGAAAATTAATTAGAGCCACCCTAACAATTTTGCATCTTTAAATTTGTTAGGACTTCTTTGCAAAACATCTGTGCTCCCCTCCCAGCTAATTGCAAGCACAGAGGGAAAAAACACAAGCATGATGTTTGATGCCTCTTCCCAGAGACCTATTTACACTCACTAATGCAAACACAGCTTGCTGCAAAACTTGCCAACACTCTGGGCTTCTTACGCCATCTGATTTCTGCCTGCTGGCCAGCAAAAAACATTGGGATTGAAACCGCCAGTCAAGTACATGTTAAAGCCCTGGATGCCTCATCGAGTAAATTAGACTGTTGTGACACAAACTGACAAACTTGTTAAGGTTTGTGCTCTTTCCTGAGCTCAAGAAAAAGAGATTTGAAAAGACTTGACTGTGTGAGGGATGGTTGGAATGTCTGTCTTAATACTCCAAACCTCTCAATGGTTTTGAAGTCTACAATTATACTTTTTACATTACAGAGAGAGCAGTTCTGTGTGAGGCTGGATGAGACCACTGCTCTTTCCTGTTTTAAGTATTCCTTGGACTATTGAGCTGGTCAGAAAGGACCAGGTCCAATGGACAATGTAGCCTTGAGACATACTAAGGACTCCTGCCATTCTGTGTGCTGTAGGTGCAAAGGAAGATACTCCTTGCAAGCAGAACAGTTATTTTACCTCAAATGCTCTGCCTCAGAGAGTAAATGTCAGCAAGGCAGGGGGCTTTTTCCTATTCTGTGTGGGTTTAAACCAGTTCATATTCTGTACTAGATTTTGAAAAGTCTTCTGCATGTAGAGACAAAAAAATAAATATTCCTCACTTTTTGACATAAAGGAAGAAGGGCAGACAAGTGCAGTGAACTCTTCTCACAGAGAAGACAAAACCTCTCTGCCATGTTTATGGGGTGTTTTTTCAGTGATGTGGAGGACATCCTTTTCCATGCTTTGCAAATGTGCATGGCAGTGACACTACCTGACACATCTGAGCAGGAAATAATGCTAACAAAGGGGGAAAAGCTGAGTCAGAGTGCAACAGGGAACAACACAAGCCTTGGAGGGAGAGACCTACAGGCCTTGTACAGGTGCTGAATGCTCTTGCAGAGCTGGTGACTGGTCTCACTTGCTATTTAAGCTGCTCCCCCTGAACTCTTGGCAGCTGCTCTGCTGTTTTCTGTGTAGGTTCACTGACGTTTCTAAGCAAGGTTTACTCATCATTGTGAAAAGGTGCATCACCTCAAGCTCTTTGCTGTTATTTATTGGCAGTTTTTTCTGACCCTTTGGCAAAAACCTACTCAAACACCTGGATATTTATTTGAGAGGAGTTCTCCTTAAAAGCACAGTTTTTATGTGAAAATAGAAAATATATTACCCAAGAGGTAAATGAGGCAAAACAAAGATTTCTTCAGCACCATGACCTACAAGAATCCATGTCTTAATTCTGTCAGCTTTCTCAGCATGTTGGACCCATGTAAAAGGAAGGGATTTGAGTTCCTCTGTTAGTTTCCTTTAGGGGCAGACTGATAGATGGTGCCCTTCTTCTTTGATAGCTCCATTAAAAAGCAAAGCTGTCAGTTACTGGCGATCACACATCACGATTTCAGCCACTATTTCACCCTGTAATGGGAGCTATGACAGTCCTATTTACAGGCTGTAATAATAATAAAAATTATCTGTAATAACATTTTGCAATAATACAACCATAGTATAAACCACCTCATAAATACAGCAAAAAAAATGAAAGTCAGGTTAATTTATATGCATTTATCCCTGGAGCTAAATGCCTGTGAAATGTGAGTAGACTATTTGCCTGC
This sequence comes from Neopelma chrysocephalum, assembly GCF_003984885.1. NCBI lineage: Eukaryota > Metazoa > Chordata > Aves > Passeriformes > Pipridae > Neopelma > Neopelma chrysocephalum. The sequence continues at coordinate 7,314,129 of NW_020897720.1, forward strand.
AGAGACCTGTGTCCATACACCAGTCTGTAGGGATGCGGATCTGGTGTAGAAAGTGGGATTTTGAGGCTGCACATGCCTGGGCAGACCCGGCTCTGCTCAGTTATCCCAACCCTGGGGGAAAGCTGGGATAACTGCTGCCTGTGCCCTCCAGTCTGTGAGGAATGGGACTGTTAGTCCTGGGAGCAATTTGTCAATATTGATAATGCTGTATTTGTCAGCACCCCACAGTTTGTTTTCATTTTGCTGTTATTCCCTAACTATGTGCCATCTATCAACATAAACTGCCTCAGGGGAAAAGCAGAGAGAAACAGCAGTAAGAAATTACTCTCAAAATTAAGGAGAAAGGGAAAAAATTTACATATATTTGAACATAAAATATTTTAACTTTCCTTTGCAATAATTAGAATTTGTTCTTGTAGTGCAGTTTTCCTCCGCAATTACTTTTCTGACCTTCCATCATAGTGTGGGTGAGAAGCAGGAATATGAAAATGAGATGTGCTTAATTAAAACTGCTTAATTTATCTTATTTCTTTTAAAGAGCAAAACAGCTACCCTGATTGAAAAATTTAAATATCTATCAGGCTGTTTTCCTATTCTATTAAGCAAAAACATAGTTCTAGAAATTTTCATTTCAAATATAGTTCTAGAAACCTTCATTTTTTATTTTATTAGCCTTCATTTTTAACCTCTTGCTTTCTGTGTAACAGTTTCTCCGGTCACCCATAAGAAAAAGAAAAAACAATCCAACTTGTGAAACAAAGAAATCATTATTAGTAAAGCAACTTTACTGAGCACTGAGATTTTTTGGGTTACACACATAACTGGGAAACAAAGGTAAGTTAAAAAATGGTATGTTCTGAAGCCAATTAAATTTTGCCTTCTTGAGGGTCCCATCAGTGGGGTTTAACTGGGAAAGAGAAATATGTTTTACAGTCATATTGAAGTAGAGCTGTTTTACTTGGGAGTGTCAGTGTAGATCCAGAATTATTTCATTAAATTATGAGCATTATTTGAATGTCACAGCTGACATGAGATGAGAATGAAGGTGATGATTAATGCCACGACTAAATTAAAATATTTATTATTGTAATTTGATATTATTAGCAAATCTGAAAAAAAAAATTATGCCAAAAATGCTCAGTTGCATCTGTGTTCATCTAAGCTCTTCTTTTTTTTTGCTTGTAAGGGAATTCATCTGGAACCAGAACCAACCATCACCAACGATCACAAGTTTTCCTGCAGCTCATCTGGCAAATGTCACCTAATTAAAAAGAAGCAAATAAATTAAAATCTTAATGTCACTTGGTCTAACACAATAATCACAATGTGAAAATTACATTTGTGACATAACTAGGTGTCTGTCCAGGTTCACCAACTTGATTCTGCAGATCATTCCTCAGGCAGGTAATCCCAGAAAAAACAGTGGATTATTTCCATGAGCAATGTTACTCATGTGAGCAACAGCTTGTGAGTATTTAGCACTGCACGTGATACAAACCTCTGCATAAAAGTGACTTTGCTGCCACCCTGATTACTTTTTCTATGTGTACGGTATTGTACTGCTGTTTCTTTTTTTCATGTTAATTATACTTGATTAGAGAAACTGCATCACAGCAGGAGACAGGCAGGAGCAGATTTGCTGAACCTTTGCACACTTCTGTTACATGATTGTAAGCCTCTGAAGATATTTGAAGGTCATGCTATTCCTCTACCAACTATTTCTTTTTGCAGATGGTAAAAAATTTAGGGAGGTGCAGCAGTGCAGCAGTTGGAGATTTACTATGAAGCAAGCTTTGAGGCAAAATTTAATTCCATCACTGACTTAATTAGAAATGTTATAAATGTTATTTATGTGTCTGTTTGCAAGTTGTATATTTTAAACTGCCTGCAGCTGTCAACAGCAGTGCTGCTACTCGAAAGCACCACCCAAGGTGTTCTCCAGGCTTTATTCACAGTGTCTGAAGTCCTGTCCTGAGGACAATGTGCAGTTGGATGTAAAATGCATTCCTCGAGTTCCCCAGGGAGCCTGAAAGAGAGAAACCCAGATGATGGGAAAGAGAAGCCCCAGCACAGTTGTACAAGCTGAATCATGTGCAGTCAGCAGGTCCACTGCCAAATATCCATGTTTATGGATATTTACATCCCTATGTTTATATATTAGGGATATTTATATCCCCTATTTATATCCCTATTTGGAGATATTTAGGCTCTTCTACCTGAAGACCCTGTTCAACTTCATCCCTCTCTCCCAGCCTTTTATACAAGTGGACAGTGGAATGATTCCAAGTTACTAAGTGGTACTCTGGGAGAAAATCAGACTTTTTTCTTAAGTCAGCACCTCCCAGCACAATTCTGTCATGTAGCTGGAGGGAAAAAAAGATCTTTTTCCTCCTTTCCTCAGACCAGGCAGAAGTAGGTTTGATAGTCCTGAAGGGAATAAGGCTGACCTGCACCAGAGCAGGGGTTTGTCATAATATTTTTACAATTATATCAGATTCAGTTCCATGAAAATGTGATCCTGCACATCTCCTCTCAATGGGTACCCTGGAGCTGACAGGTACAAGCCATGGCAGAAATACCATGCATGTGTATATTACACTGTAAGTATTAAGGGAGTGTGATTCTAGACATACATATCTATGTTTTGCATGTAATATTACACAGACAGAGCCATTTTATAGGAGACAGAGCTATTTTATACACTCTTCTCCAGGAAATTTGAGTTGATTTCCACAATTCTCCAAAGTCTCCCCAAAGTCCTTCTGATTCACTTATCTCTCATCACTAATGAAGAGAATGTGGGACTCGAACACTCAGATATTGCAAAGTCTTTGCTTATAGTGCACATTTACCTCATGTAGCTACAGAGTCTAATGAAAAGCCATGTTTGTCATTTTTTAAACTTTCATGATGCTTTCTTCTCACACTGAGAAAGTTTTCTTGGTTTGGTGTTAGGGATTCAAAAGTAAAGCAGCTGAATCTCACAGTTCTTGGAATCTCAGTGTAGAAGTGATCAATACACAGTTTCACTACTCCTCTGATTTCACTCTTTAACATTGCCTTTATAGGCAGAATTATATGTAATAGGCTACATTGGACAATACTGAATATTGGTGGCTGCTCAAACCCACTCCCTACTCAGCCTGCTTGAATTTGGAGGCACTGCTGCTTGTACTCATACTAGTTTTAAATACCCCTGAGTGTGAGTCTGATGGAATAAGAAAGGCCAATTTCAATTTGAAACTCAATTCAAGATCAGCATTTCTGACTACACTTCCCTTGTGGAATGAATAAAAAGCCTATGCTGAAACCTTACCACCGAGCAGGGAGGTTATTGAAGGTCTCATGTCTCCAGCTAATCTTTTATAAAAAGTGCATGAGATTTTCAGTACAGTTTTAAGGGCTGCAGCACTTGTAAGAAAATAAAAAAAAAGAGTGGCAATAAACAGTGATAGTATAAAATATTCAATTAAAACATAAGAATACTTTCCCTCCTTTTTACCCTTCTAGAAATTGTTTGCATCTTAAGTAGTTTCTTTTTGCTCATATTGCAAAGGCAGAAGGGTGGTAGTTTCAGATTTCCATAAACTCATCCATTCAGAATCTCCTTTATTCATAATTTAATTGATCATTTGTGTAGAAGTCAGTTCATGCAAATTTCTTTCTTCTCATGTCTTTTGTAACTTCTCTGTAGGAAAACCTGCCTTTCTTTCCTTTGTGCACATCCTTGAGCTTCTTGCTCAGAAAATCTGCCCTTATTTAGTACAAGCAGGAAAAAACTACAGCCCTTTGTGTTTTTAGATAACGGGCACAGTTAATGTTGAGCCCATGTGCACCTGTGGGATACACAGTAATCTTGATACCCAATTTAGTAAATTTTTTTTAGAGCATTCCAGCAACTGGAAGACTTTAAAACAGTGATATAGTTGTGTGGACACTGGTGAACTCTTCTAAAGCACAAGGAGCCTTCTGGGAGGGAGCAGGCAAATACTTGACGGAAAATCTAATGTGATCTAGCGAGACAGATGCTGCAGCCTGAGGGAGAGCTGATTTCTATTTGAAATGACAAATAAAAGACAAAGAAGGGATAAGAGATGTGAAAATGAAGACAATTTACTCAGGACTGATACCAGTGAAGGGTGGTGGGATGTAAGAGAAGCAAAACAGCAATAATCAAAAACATTGAAAGGAGTTGGAAGCAACGGGCAGAAACTGATGTACAGGAAGTTCCACCTGAATATGAGGAAGAGGTTCTGTACGGTGCAGTGACCAAACACTGGAACAGGTTGCCCAGAGAGGGTGTGGAGTGTCCCTCACTGCAGATATTCCAGAGCAGTCTGGACACAATCCTGTGCCATGTGCAGGGATGACCCTGCTTGTGCAGGGAGGTTGGACCAGTGACCCACTGTGGTCCTCTCCAACTTGACCCATCTTGTGATTCTGTGAGTTCAAGGGAGTTTCACTGTTTTGCCTGTTGAGTGCAGCAGCCAGAGCCGTGTCTCTCAGAACTTAGGGTGGTTGCATATGGATAACACTGATTGTTGAAGCTGAGCCATTCAGGTCCATGAGGTGCAGCTGCAACACTCTCGACCTTCCCAGTCTATAGACACAGGTGATGTCCTAGTTATCTGGTCAGGATATTCAGCAGCAGCATTGAAATGTGGTCAGCTCTGCTTTTGAACAAGAATGGAGTCATTTCTTCCCCAGTCACATCACGATCCCACACCCACTGTACCACACACCCTCCCACTGGGGCAGACCCAGGGATCCTGGTGTTGTTCATTCACCGTGAGTGAGGGAGGTACCTGCAGCAATAGTTCACACTCTGTGTGGCACATAAATCCTTCTCACAGCCAGAGCAGTAAGGTGAAGGTGTAAATTAAAGGCTGCCTCAACGAAAATGCACTTCCAAAACTATTCATTTGCGTGAGGATCATGGTAGGGAATTTACAGTGATGTTTAATTATGAAATTACCATAGCAACTTTGTTAATGCTATAGAGTCACCCTGGTGATTCTTAAATATATCTCTGTATAAGGGGAAATGCTTATTCGCACACCAGAAGACAAGAATGTTTATGTGGTTAAGATGCTTGATTCGTGCTTTGGAGAGCTGGCTCCCAGTTTTGGTGCAGTCACTGTGTGGGACTTTGGGCTAGAGACAGATTTGAGCACTCTTTGCAGGATATTCAGAAAATCTAAAGAAGTTTTAGCTTGTTGTGGCCAGGAGGAAGCTGGATACTGACTGATTAAGGAGCTCCTGCAACAGATTCTGGTGTAACAATTTTTGGATTGAGAGTATTATTGGTTCTGGTGCCCCTACCTAGAAACTGCCTTATTCTGGGGAGTCTTATGCAATTTTAATGCTTGAGGGAAGAAAAACACTCCAACAATATTAAACAAGGTTACACGAAGGACTCCCTCTGCCCCATGATGCCTTCATCTTTTGCCATGACCTTCCCCTTCTCTCTCTGCCTTTTTCTGATACTTCAGTGTGATAACTAATCAAAGACAACAAAAGATGGTGGTGTAATATTTTTCTAGCTGCTGTTCAAGTGATAATTCAGAACCTGCTAAATTCCATCTTCACTAATTTAGTATTTGGCCAAACTTTGAAGAGTTAGATTATCTGTAGGTTTCCACTTTGGTTCATAGCATTTACTTTGGACTCTTTTATTGTGGTGTTCTGCATCCAAACAACTAAGATTTTACTAAGGGACTTTTCTTTCATCTTAAGAGAAAATGCAGTATAAGAACAATGAATCTCCTTGAGACACAGAACAGTATGTTTGCTCTTTAGCTCTGCATCAGCTCCAACTAAAAAGACAGCACCTAAAAACACCTGCCTAGGATTACAAACATATGAAGACAGGGACAAATGTGATTCCTGGTGAACTTACAGGCCCTGATCAAGTGTTGCATCAGGGCAAGATTCTTAATTTTTCTCACAGTTTTACATTTGTGAAATAGGGACAATTCTCTTGCCTTTTGCCTGAAGTGCCTGTTGCTGTAAGTTGCTGAGTAGTAGAACTGTCCTACCACAGATGTAGATAATACTTTGCTCCCCGGTCTCTTGGGCACAATCAGATTTTCTGAGGTTACCCTGCTGTCCCCTCCCAGGAGCAGCAGCTGGTACAACACACACCTTTATCTTCATTTTGCAAAGTCCATTCCCTGTCTCCTCCATTTAGACCCTCAACCATTCCATTGAAAGCCCTACATATAATCACATTATTCTCGTTGTGAAAAAGACTACACTCATGACCTCGACCAAACCCTTCTGACAAAATGAACCCTTTCTTACAAAATGAGCCACTTTCAGCTGACAAGTCAAATACTTGGGTTAGGTTGTAGAGGTTGCCTTAGTTTTTTCTTTTCCCCTTCTCCTCATGAAAAGGTTCAAGGGGCTTTATTCTGGCTTGTGTATTCTGGCATGGCTGATCCCCGGGGCTTCCACATGTGGAGGTGGATTCCTCATCCACAGAAGTGATGTAGTGCAGGAGGAAGCAGGCAAAGGCAGACCTGTTACCCCGAATTTCCAGAGCTCAGACCTAAAATAGACTTGTCTGTCTGCATCTGTCTGCGTGGTCACTGGCTGCTCCTCGCCTGCAGAACTGGAGGATGCTTCTTGCCTCCTGCTGCCTTGGCTGTGCGTGGGCTTTGTGATATATTTTTCTACATTCACTTTTGGTTTTTCATATCAATCCTCTTTGATTACTCTCCCCTCAGGCTTTCAGACCAAAAAGGATTCTAATTAACAATGAACTGTCAGTGACAAATCACTGCCTTTTGTTTCCAGCAGTCCTTCTCTTCCTTTGCAAAAGCAACTAAAATATATATATAAAAACTTTTTTTTTTGGGGGGAGGGAGATTTTGAAAAGGAAATAATCTCTTGCTTGTTAAAGGAAGCTTCATTCTCTCTCTTATAACTACATATCTGGAAGACACTTCTCCCAGCCTGGCTACTTTCTGCCATCCTAAAAAAGATTTGAAATCTCAGGAGCTCAGCTTGACAACACCATGTTGCAAGGATGAGCTCCCTTGATCAAAGCAAAAGACAACAATGATGCAAGCGAAGTGATGTTTATATTGAAATGAAAAATATATAAGAATTGTAAAAAAAGCCCAAGTGTTACAATCAAAGACTATGGAAATGAAGGCCATCATCTTAGCTGGCTTTTCAGTTCCTGAAGCGTTTTCCTGTGATGGGCCCCTGAGGACATCTATTATCCATAATACTCTTTCTTACAGCTTCCTGAGAAATGCAGCCTGTGTCAGGAGAAAAATAAGGTCCAGAAGAAAAACTCATTCCCTAAATATGTGAAAAACTTGAAGCTAGGGAGGAAACAATTCATTGCCATTGAAGTTTTATCACACACCAACTTGAACAAAACAGTCCTTTAAGGTGCTATTTATCATGTTCAACCTGCTTCACTCTATTCCCCAGCATTAATAAATATAGTAGCATTGTAGGAAATAAATGGGAGTCCCAAATTAGGACCACCTTCTTTCTGATCCTGAGAGCAGCACAATACTAAGACTTCAGGGAAAATGAATTCTGAAAAAGAAACTATTCATTAAAAACTTTAGGGAACAAAAAAAGGGGGGGGAATATAAAAGGAAAGGAACTATAAACTGTGTGTCCATATATGTTTCTGGGAAATGAAATGCTGCAGCTGTACAATATTCTGTAGTGGGATTGCTGACAATTTACCTTTTTGTACCCAACCAGTAACCATGAAAAATTTTCAGTGACACTGACAAGGCCAGGCCAACACACACCAGAGGAGCTGCCACAACTCACGTTGACAACTATATTTTGGTACCTGTTAAAATTATAGTATTCTGCTGCATCCCATGCTGGTATGTTAGAGCTTCTTCGGTGCTTTTTGCTACAAAAATAGCATTTTTTAGCTCACACTGACATGTGGAAGTGATTGTGAAAACCCTAAAGCCCCTTCTCAGGTTGGCCACCTAATTTTGCACTGTTCAAGTGCCACCGACCCAGAAACACTTTCACTCAATAAAGATATTAATGACAGACATGCACATTCCAATATTACTAGAGGAGAGGAGGCACTTGCAAGTTCCACTGTGAATATAAGGTGCTGATGTCTCAAAAACAGATATCTGAGAAAATAAAATTCATTCATTAAATTTATTCATTTAGTGAGTGCAGCATTTTTGTGTTTTTTAAACCTAATGTATCAAAATTGAGCCTACCCATCAAAGGTGGCTATTCAACAAGATATCCAAGAGTAAATATTTATGAAAAAATGCTGTGTTGATTTGAGCTGAAAGCTTGCAAAACGAAGTATGTTCTTACATACAGAAAATAATCTGCAAGAAGAAGGTGGCCTGCAGGAGGTGGTAAAGAAAATAATATTTGTGCATTTGGTGGGGTATTATTCTCCTCTGGATATTGATACAGTGATTTATGCCCTTCTTTCGTCACAGAGGGATGAAATCTCTGACAGCACTGCAGACTGAACTAAATTGCTGTCTACTTACTACACTTACTGTAGTACCTAAATAAATGGAAAATCAGTGTCATGACTGCATTGTGTAGCTTATAGCAGCACTTCAGCTAAGTGCACTGGTTTTGATACAGAGAAAGATGGGCTATTATGAAAATCAACCAATAATATATAGCAAAATAACCTTTTAAATATTTTAGATTTAAGTACTTTACATATTTTTACCTAGAGCAGAAATACATTTTGCCACTATATCCTACAAATAATTTTCATGAATTAATCTTAATTTGCAAACATTCAGAACAAACACTTAGCTGTACTGATGTGTTTACTTGTAAATGAATTTTTAAATTTGTTTTAACAATCAGAACTAGTCACTCAGTGAGGAGCAACAAAAAATTCATCAACTTCCCACAGCTCTACAGTTCATATTGCCTGAGCAGTGTTATTCTTCATAATAAATATCTCAAGAATGCGCCATAAGCTGAACTGTGTTTGCATAGATTTCAAGTAGTTGCAGTTAGTAGACATATTCATTGGTTTGTTGTTATTTTTTTGTAAATTCACTCTAGAAGGAAAAAAGGTCAGATTTAATAGAGAATTACTCCCTGTGAGAGTTTCAGTCAGATCCTAAATGATGTTCTGTACCAAAGTTATTTTTTGTGTGCAAAATTAGCGTTAAGAGACTTTGAAATCTCTCATTCACCTCTTAGTCACCTCTCCTGAGATGTGTATTGAATAACAATGGAATAAAAGTCATTGTGCTTAGTATTTTTTTAGCCACTGACTTGAGCTTGCAAGATCTGTGTAATAACAGCAGAAATATTCACAGCTGACTAACTGACAAGGGGCTATTTATGGATCAACCTCTGAAGGTTTTCGTACTTTTAAAGTTCAGGAGGTAAAAGGTCCAAAGTTCCTTGTATGCCTCTGTATTTGAGGGTCTCTAACACAGAGGCAGACTCTGCTCTTGAACAAGAGCCTTCCTGAGAGTTTGGAGATAAATGAAGTTTGCTTTATGATGAGGCCGGACAAACAAATCTCTGGGTCAGCTGCCTGCACTGTACAAGGCTGGGGCTGTACAGACATATCCGTGGATGGAGAAGAAAATGGATTAGGACATGGCTCTTCAGAAAGAACCTCCAGCACAGTATGTTTTAAGAGTTGGAGTGGAGGAGGCCACCAAGTTGATTAGAGGGGTGGAGCACCTCTCCTATGAGGAAAGGCTGAGAGAATTGGGATTGTTCAGCCTGGAGAAGAGAAGCTTCAGGGTGACCTAATTGTGGCCTTCCAGTACCTGAAGGGAGCCCACAAAGAAGATGGAGAGAGACTATTTACAAAGGCCTGGAGTGACAGAACAAGGGGGAATGCCTTCAAACTGACAGAGAGCAAGTTTAGATTAGATGTTAGGAAAAAATTCTTCCCTGTGAAGGTGGTGAGGCCCTGGCACAGGTTGCCCAGAGAAGCTGTGGGTGCCCCATCCCTGAAAGTGTTCAAGGCCAGGTTGGATGGAGCCCAAAGCAACCTGGTCTAGTGGAAGGTGTCCTGGCCAATGGCAGGGAGGTTGGAACTGGATGATCTTTAAGGTGCCTTCCAACATAAACCATTCTATGATTCTATGATTGTATGTTATGGGAAAGCATAAGACAGGTTATGTCTTTTGTGACCTGCACAGCTCCTGAGCCAGAGCAGTGATGTTTTGGCATCTTTTCAGTGTTCTTCTAAAGATAATAGTTTGAATGAGCTGCTGTTGGTTGGTTCAGTTCCACTGAAGTTCATACTGTGTAAAGAAATCACCAATGTCTCGTGGTACCCTGTGAGCATCCCTGCTCCAGACAATGACCCCAGTCAGAGGTGCTTGAAGAAGCTTGTTCTCCAGAAATAAAACCCCTGTCTTCTTTTTTGTTCTCAAAGAGCTGAATCCAAAACTTCTCCTCTGCTTTGCTGCTGCAAGGTGTGAGCAGCTGAAAACTGTGTACAGGCACTAACTATATATAGAAGCAGGCATCTTCCAGGGCACTGGCTGTCAAAGAACTGCAAGCATCTGCCTCTTCCCTTCCCCTCTGTTTCTGTCTGGAAGAGGGCACTGGGCATGTTTACCACTCCAGACTGCTCGGTTTGACATAGTCCTTCCACGTGAATGGTAACAGGACTTGAAGATTACAAAAATTGAAAACCTCGAGCCCAGTAGATGTTCAGGATGAGGGGAAGGAACTGCCTGCACTGGTGCAGCCCAGGCAATGTGAAACTATCGAACTTCACAGCTTTCACAGAAATAATTCAAGATGCTTCCAACAAGTGGCTGGGTATCTATGAACTACCTTGCTTGCATTTTCTGCCATTACTGAATTCTCCCTCTGGTTGCAGAGAATCACTGCACCATTGGGGTAATAATGCAGGAGATCATGTAAATATCCTGGAGTTAGTGTTCCACTCCCTGAAATGTCACTGTTCACGCACTGTTCATCACAAAACTGTGTGGAATCACAGCAGCACTGTTAGTCATTTGCTGTTCTTTTTCCTTCTGATGTGTTTTGTGAAAGGCGGATTTTCTTTCCCTTTTGTCTCAAATACCACTCATGCCTTCGGTGTTTGATGTCTGAACTCAGATGGGCTCAGATTGCGTAAATAAGATCCTGATCTTGCAACCATTTTTAGATCTGTAATTCCCAGGTTCTCCTTGCCACATACTCCTTTTCACTAAAAAAAAAAAGAAAAAAAAAAAGAAGGAATGCAGATTTTAAGCACAGAAGTCATGATTATGACTATATATTCTGAGGTTTTTTGTAGCATACGTAAAACATCTTTCCTGGTAATTTCAGCTTTGCACAATGGCTTCTGATTCATCTAAGACATAGTTTTACAAGAGTCTCATATGAAGAGGACCCTCTGAATCCCTGGCTATATTATTCCAATGCTTTACTACTTTAAAACATTATTGAAAGCATCCAAGTTTTTATTCTTCTCCTGCAAGATTAAAGTGGCTTTTACTGTGATAATTACTTTTTCCAAACAGGCTGTATACTCATCTACTCCCTTTTTTGTCTCCCTCTGAATATGCCTTTACTGATAATCGAGCAGATTATGTCCTTAGACTCTACTACACAGTGCATTTCCCAGAGGTCTGCATATTCCCTCTAAACCCTCTTCTGTACATTTTTATGTTTTCAGCCACAAACACAGATGACAAAGCACTCCATACAGCTCTGTAAACCTGTGCTGTCTCATCCTCTGCACTACCTCACATTTTGCTGGTGTTCTTAGTGCTAGCAAATTAAAACATAGGTTCTGAGCAAAAGACATTCTTACTGAAATTCAAGCCTATAGTAAAATCACAAGAGAACTACAATTTTTTCTTCTTTGCTTTGTTTAAAATGTTGCTAGTGAAATATATAGAAAAATGCCTTTTATGAGTTGTAGTCTTCTGTCCAACCAAGAGTTAAAAGCATCCCTGACCATGCTTGGCTAAACACCCTCCTATGCTTGGACAGGACTTGCCCTTTTGATTTCTTCACATGTTCCCATTAAAGGCTGATACCCTTTTGCAAGGCTGCAGCCTTTCAGGAGAAGGCCACAAGAAGCCTCTCAGTGTCAGTGGCCTTAGTCTTCAGCAAAGAGTCCTTTGGGGGGTGATGATTTTACCCTGCATTTTACCCAGATAATTACTCCATCCTATCAGAGTAGTTTTCATCTGCTTTTCATTTTCAGATTTGATGCTCTTGACTCTTTCAATCCAAAACCTTCACTGAGTCAATTATAGCTTTAGAAATGTGAATTTCCAGTTCAGGAAGCCAGGCAGAAATCTCCTTGTCTGAAAAGACTCTGATCTATCACTGTTTTAATCCTAAATGATGAGGTTTAGAATTTATAGAGGAAAAGATTTGGGAAAATAATTTGGTACTCAAGAACTGGCCATCAGATAGCCTTGATAAAATGCTGCCAACCGCCGTCAGTGACAGAGGAGTTGCTTACTGTGCAGGGCAGCTTTCACAAGATAAGTGACCCTGGGGAACTGTTCCTCCACCTCCTGCAAAAAGCACCTGAAGATAAGGATTATTTAGAGACCTGAGACACAGAGATCATCCAGAGTTCAATTCAATTCAAAAATCTCACAACTCAGCGAATGTTCCTCATGCAGACAAATGAGTGTCATAATCTGTACTAATCCTACCTCTATTTGCCATCTTTTGGCTCTTCCTTTCCTTAAGATGTACCCTGTCATCACATTCTCTCAGTATAATAGCTGATGGATGCATCTATATGACTTTAATAAGCTTTTAAAGAGATTGAACTCTGCTCTGGGCAAAATGCAACTCTTATCGTAGCTCAGAAACTTCAGGTTCCATAATAAACATATAGTTGGAAAAATAATTATTAATAATAGAAAAATCATATAAATAAAAAAATATGTAAAATGTTTTCTATAAAAATAGAAGATATATATTTCCAAAAATAATTATTCATAATTATTACATTGTAGCGTATTCCATCACATCAGAAGAAAAGTTCTTTTTGTCCTTTCTCCTTTTCATAGAATCATAGAATGACAGAATGGTTTGGGTTGGAAAGCACCTTAAGGATCATCTCATTCCATGCCCCTGCCATGGGCAGGGGTCACTAGACCAGGTTGCTCCAAGCCCTGTCCAACCTGGCCTTGGACACTTCCAGGGATGGGGCAGCCACAGCTTCTCTGGGCAACTTATTAGGTTATGCATCCAAGATTCTCAAGGAGATCTCATCTGTTTTCTTCTGTTCATTTAATCTTTAGTGACTTCAGTCTTTGGGTATCAGTTACTCAGAAGATGCTCATTATAATCCTACACATTCAGAGAGATGTTACCTGGACTTCTCTTAAACCAGTTCCAGGTAGTTTAGTGTTTATTATACCAATGATACAGAGTAAAATAAATAATATTTGGCAAAATTAACTTATGTGCTTTTCTAGCTTTGTTCTGAGATATAATAAATGTGACAGCCTGCGGCATTCTGTTTGCTATTATTATTGTTGTCGTTGTTTTCATTTGATGGAGTATCTTTTATAATGCATTATTTCTTCTAACATTGCTCTCTTTCTGTGTAATACTCAATCTTCACACCACTTACAAGTACAATTTTATATTCCAACCTCTCTATGCCCAGAGCCCTGGTAAATATTGATTGAGATTAATTTAATACAAAGAATAAAAAAATAACCCTTTGTCCAATGTGAAAATGAGAAAAATATAGACCAGAGGGTGGAAAACAACTGAAAATTTAATTAAACCTTGACAAGACTTCTCAAGCAATTTTCAACTCTTTCAAGTCTTTTTTTTATAGTGAAGGTGTTAGCTGCTGATCCAACTAGAAGACAATATTTTTCTTTTTTCTGTTTACGTGTATGTAAAGCAAGAACTGGGATTGTTACATCATGGAGCTATATTTTCTTTCAGCTTTTCAGACAGCTGAGCAAGCCAACTGCAAGTATATCTGCCTTATATAAACTGACCCTCTCTATCAGTTGCTTCATATTTTCTTTTTCCAGGCAAAGTAGCAGCAGCCAGAAGTAAGTTGTAGCTAAAAGTGCCAGGCACAGATAGAGAAAGATTGGAATAAGTTTCTAATAAAAGGGAGATTTTATCTGGTTCTTGCACTTAATAAATATCTCCTGCTCTTTTGTGATGGTGCTTTTCACATTCTCATCCTCACCTCAGCCCCACATCCTAAAAGTGTCTCTGGTCTTTTCACTTCCAAAGGCTGCCCCTGCCACTGTGCTGCTCGTACAGCAGTAATTTTGAAGATCATAGTATTATTTGAGTCCAAAAATAACTCCAAGAGAAGGGGAACCCCATTTTTTTTCCCCTTTTGTTGCTGAGATTCATGAGAACTGAAATGCATGTTTTATTCTGCTCCTGCACAAAAGCATCTTTGTCTCTGCTTCCCCAATACAGTTCTGTCACTCGGTGAAAACAATGCCATGAATTACTCCATGCTGACTTAATAAAGTGACCTGGCTTATAGCCCAGCAAAGCAGATGGCACTATAGATTATAGGCTAATGCCTTGAGGGAGGCCCAATAAAGAAAGATCTTCAGAAAAGAACCCAAAAGAAGAAAAAGGGCTGCACAGAATGTCTGTAAGATCTTTCTTAGCTGACAGGATAAATCCAGTCATGACAGAAAACAATTGTGTATCTCGAAGAGCAAAATATTAAATGCCATTGTAAAACACCTTGCACACCAGGAGAATTTATTCCTTGAGGCCATTTTGGAGAGCAAGCAGTGTCCCCATGGAGGAAGATGCTCACTGCAGGGTGCTGGTCAAGCAGAACAGCAGAGACACACGTCTGACCTTGCCATGGGAGACACTGATTTAAACTGGACAAGGAAAACCAGCGTGAGAGTTTTGCCTTGCAAGATCCTTGGGTTTGCAGGTTCTTTTCCCATCAACATCAGGGCCAAGGTATTTCCATCATTTCATGGCTTAGCTCACTCGAGTTAGTAGCCTGGAGTTATGACCATATTGATATTGCAAGTAGAATCTCGTTGTCGGTTGCTCCCACACTTCCTTCACCTGATGGCTGTATGTGCCTTAGAACAGATTTAAGAGTCAGTATGTGCTCGCTGACACCACAACTAAGTTGTATTTTACCATCCTGACAAACAACAAGGGACTGGAGGGTCTGTAGCTGCACAAAGTGGGTCAGAAGTTCTGTCCTGTGTCTCATACAGAAATCAGAAAACACGAGCACTGAGCTGCTGTGACCTCTTAAGTGATTACAATCATAATCCATTGTGTACTTGTCTGCAACAGATCCATTTCTGTAAGCAGTTGAGTTTAATTGGGCCACAGCTGGTGTTGGCTAAGTACATGGAAAGCAGGGGGGTGAGGGGAAGAGGTTTATTGACTCAACAGCTCTCTGTAAAGTGAGGTTTCTCTGTTTGATATCTGCCTTGTTTTGTTTAGCTCACCAAGAGTTACACAGGGCTGCTGGCCTTCAGAACAGGAATTACAGTGTAGGGCTTATAATATACGTCTTCATGGCAGTCTTGTATATCCTTTGAAATCTCAGATGACTCATCTGATGAGATACAAAAGGTTATAGATCCATTTCCAAGACAGAGAACCTGGGGCACAAAGAGCTTGTCAGTCATAGAATCATGGAATGGTTTGGGTTGGAAGGGACCCTAAAGATCATTCATTTCCAACCCCCTACCATGGGAAGGGACATCTCCACTAGACCAGGTTGCTCCCCATCCAGCTTGGCCTTGCACACTTCCAGGGATGGGGCAGCCACAGCTTCTCTGGGCAGCCTGTGCCAGTGTCTCACCACCCTCACAGGGAAAAACTTTTTCCTAATATCCAATCTAAACATACTCTCTGTCAGTTTGGAGCCCTTCCCTCTTGTCCTATCACTCCAAGCCTTTGCAAATAGTCTCTCTCCATCTTCCTTGTGGGTTCCCTTCAGGTGCTTCAAGGTGACAATTATGTCACCCTGAAGCTTCTCTTCTCCAGGCTGAACAATCCCAATTCTCTCAGCCCTTCCTCATAGGAGAGGAAATACTAGGAACTGTTTGAAGACATGCAAAGGTAGAAAGAGGGGAATACCTGAGTCTGACCCAGGAGAGGCAGAGAAGCTGCTGGCCAAACTGAAGACCTGAACCAATCCTCTGAATTCAGGGCAGCGAACTGGAGCTGGGGTTGGTGAACAACCAGCCTAGAAATCAGCTGTGTGAGAGCCTCAGAATGAACTGCCATCATCTAGTTAGCTCTATTTCAGGTAAGAGAGCAAGGAAAATAACCTCAGCTCTTCATAGTTTCAGTGAGCATCTCATGCAGTTATCATTTAAAATAAAACTTCTTTTTTTTCCAGTGAAAGTCTGTTCTAGTGCTAAGATGCCGCAGAAAATGGAGATAATTTTGAATCTGCAACAGGTATAAATGCTCTGATTTCCAGCACTAAGAATATCATTGCAAGCATTTTGTCTGCTGCTAAGAATGAATATATCTCTGCATAAACACTCAGGAAATAAATACAGTTCAAGGGCTTATGCTGGGAGTAGTTACATTATTAAAACATGGAAATGCTGTTTTCCCACAAACAGACATTGATGTGTATAAAGGAGACATGTTACTGCTCAAGACTTCTGAAATAAATTAGATTTGCAGCATGTCATAGTAGTAGTGGTTTGTAATACAGTGCAGCTCTGTGTGTGTGTCTGTGTGTGTATTCTCATTTTCTTAAGTGTCACTGTTGTACGTAAGGATAAAATTTATTTGATAACACTTATGAATATTTATAAGCAAATTTCCTATGAATATTTCACAACAGAAGAGTTGCTCGTATTCTCATTAATTAAGAAAAGGAGTAAAGTTGCCCTCTGAATGTTTTTTGATGTACTGATATAGGGAAAATCAACACAATGGGTTCAATTCTGCCCTTGTGTTCAAAGCCAGTGGATGGGAAAAGTGAGGTTCACTGGGCCAAACAATTACTGAAATGATGTCATATTCCATCCAATACAAGTGAGTCAGATAATAGGCCAAACCCAGATCTCACTGGAGTCAGTGGGAGCAAGGGGAAAGGACTGAGACCCATATTAGTATTGCATTCAGTAGGTGTAACTGGGGAGGTGGGAGAAGAGAATTGACTCCTCCTGTGTCTTTCACCTTCCTGGTGCTTTCGTTTTTATGTACTTCAGGAGGTCACTTTATAGAATAAATAAAAAAAAAAAATCGCAGTTCTCCTGTCATAAAATCACACAGTGGCTACAGATGCTGATGACTCCTCTAACGATGAAAATAAGTAGCTTTTACTAAATTCAAGGAATTTTCATGGCTTAAAAATATGCAGAGATGAAAATTAATCTTGATATTTTGAAGAAAAAAGCAATTACGTACTTAACACGAAGACAAAGTGTAGGATTCACGTTGTTTCTCATTTTGCTTTAGCTTAGGCCATGTTCCCTGTAAGGTCCAGCACAGTCTCACACTTGCAGGAAGCTGTTGGAAGTCACAACAGGGGCTGGAGCAAAGTGGAGCCTTCCTTCAGTAACGGTGCTGATTTTAGCCAGTTTAACCTAATCAAGAAAGTGTCTTGGTAAATTATTCTTAGCAACTCATGAATAACAGAAATGGAACCAGTAATAAGAGCTCTCTAGGTTATCTTAGTCTTCTTTCCATTTTTTTCTATCACTCCAGTGCATGCCAGAGTCCTCAGAGCCCTCTTGAATATTTCAGATGGTTCAATAACAATGGGTGACACACCAAACCATTTTAATTAAGCTTGATGTGCATTGACCTTGAAATTGGATCAGAAGGTCTATTTAGTGAACAATGTTGTGGCTAAATTCAACAATTGATTTTCACTAGTTAAGGCTGGAAATGCCAATGAGCAACTCCATATAATTTCAGTTGGTCACTGGAGATAGTGGGGCCCTTCAGGGAGCTATAAATGTGCTTAAGTGGGAAAAGATGTTCAAATATTTCTCTCTAACTAGCACACAGGAAGGAAAACTTTGATATCTTGATGTTACATGTAGAGAATGTCAATTAAAAAATCTATCTCTAATGCCTATCATTTGAACCCTCAAATCCTTTCACAAGTACTGACTTTCTCAGTGGCACTGTAACACTCACAAAAGTTTATTTCCAGCTTACTACTGGGAAATTGAAGCTCCAACTGAATAAATAACTTGTCAAGATCAAATGGAAACACTGTCATGTTGCAGAATATGGAAGGGCTTTTAGTTTTTCTCTTTAACACATCAGACTTCAGATTTTATGACTGAATATTCCTCTCTGCCATTGTAAATGAAGGTTAAGGCCACTGATATCTATGAGAGACATCAGTTTAAATCTTGAGCAAATGAGATCAGAGTCAGCCTTTAATCTCTTGGTTCTTTTATGTAATACAGGATATATTTCTGAAGCTTGCTATCTTCTTCTTCGTCGTCTCAGCTGGGATATTATAAAACACAGCAAATACTATTCCCTTTTCAAATGGACATTAGTTGTTTTGACTGAGTGATTTTACCATACCCCTGATACATGTTTTCAGGAAGAAACACTGTTTTCAGGAAGAAGAGAGGGTAGAAGTGATTCTTCCTTCTTTCAATCATGTTTCACAGTAAAAATTACTGGGAATAGAAATTCATAAACACCTCATTTTTCTCCCAGTTAAGCTCTTCTTGCAGCAGTTGTTGCAATGTTGTCAGTGGAGCTGCTCCTGATATACAGAGTCTGGGCAGCCAGGGGACCCATCATGTACATTAGTGGCTATTTATCCAAAATTTGCCCATGGAGTATGTCTCATATTTCTCTCTGGTTTTTATCTGGGTCTTCACCTTTGTTGTAGGCACATCTCAGAAGCCTTACAGCTTTATGGTGTACTTGTAAATACTTGAGTTCAGGAAATGGAGCAATCTGGACTTCCTATAAATCAGACAGAATGGGCAGATCTCTGTGGGACAAGATATTATATAGTGTGTGACAAATAAGGATAGGGCTGCTCTGCTATCACGTAACTGTGCATGAAGGTTGAAATGTGTCGTACAGAAAATTATGAGCATAAGCAAACTTGAGTTTTGTATCCGCAACCAATTTCTCTTGTGCAGTCAGCTTTTTTAAAAGGAACCATTACCACTCCTCTGAGTTCTTGCTGGTCTAGGGAGAATACGTCCAGCTAGGGATATCAGTTAGGATACCAGTTATGGTGACTTTTTGGGATGATCCCCAGGCTTCCTAGTGTCCTCAGTAGCTAGTTACAGCCAGCAGCTTGTTTACACAGCAGGGAGGAACATTGGAGAGATGTGGGAACAGCAGAACTCCCTCCCAACCACTTGCTCTTTGACCAGACCTGATGAACCTTTTTGTGGTAATAATGCTAAGGACCTAAATAAAGGAAAGATATTAATAGGAGGGTGAAAACGTGTCACTGATTAGCGCATCCATTTATGGCTGAGACTCCTGGGTTTTGCTGTGGGGTTACTAACACACACAGACCTCCATTTCACCTATGGAGCTTTCCCTCTCTGCATCTGTTCAGCATCTCAATGAGAGATTCTGGCTTTGATGATCATCAATAAATGCCACCAATGAAGAAATAGAAAGAGAAACTCTAAGAATACCTTAAACCCAATACAATCTGATGTCATGAGGTATTAACCAGATTTCATTTTTCCCCCTGAAGAAGGGATTTCTATTCCTTTGCGTACCCGGAGTTTCCTGCAGTTCTGTGTTTACAATTGCAGAGATGATGCTGCAGTTATGTCAGAACCAGGACAATTGCATAATCTAACAAATTGAATGCAAACTGTCTCTCAGTGACAGCTGCCCTGTAATAAGGTTTCCCTCAGAAGCCAGGAGAATAATCTAACCTTTATTACCAATGGCAATCCAAAAAATCATAGCCCAGCCCAGCAAGTTTGGGTCACCAAAGGAGAAGGAAAAAATTTGAGCATTTCCCCAAAATAAAAATTCCTTCTAATACCAGTGCAGAGAGTGTAGTCCTGCTGACTCATCCATAGTGGGGGTTTTTTCACTTAAAAATAACTTTAATGCTCGGTAGAGACTGACCTACATGAACTATGTTATAAATTTCTGAAGTGCAGTGGAAGACAGAAAAAACAGACTGAAAAGCAATTTTTCTTATAAAAAGGATTTTCAGTGCACTTCATTGACTTCTAAGCCCCACAAACTCGACTTCCAAGATTCAATTTCCTTCGGCATGTATTTGTGTCAGAGTGATTTATTTGAAAAGGAGGGCTACGTTACAACTTATGCTATCTCTGTGCACCTCAGTTTTAGTAAAATATGAGATTATACAGGCACTGTTCAATCCAGTGAATTTATAAAGAATATTGTCCCTATTTGAACAACACTGAATACTTAGCTGCTTCCACTGCAGCTTCACTTAATCATCTAGTTGTGGAGATAAAACTGGAACAGAGCGACCAGAGAGGGTGTGGAGTCTCCCTCACTGGAGATATTCCAGAGCTGTCTGAATGCAGTCCTGTGCCATGTGCTTTGGAATGATTCTGCTTGAGCAGGGAGGGGGGACCTTCCAACCTGAACCAGTGTGTGATTCTGTGATCCCAGGGTGATTTCCCTGCACAGGCTGCTCCTGGTGCACTGACCCCCTTCAGCAGTGCAGGAGGTTGGTCTCACAGTGAGGTCCATTTGTGTGACAAAATCTGTACCCATTAGAGACCACAAGCCCTCTATTTTGCAGAAGTATTTTTATCAAGATTTTTGCAATGAAAACAATTGTTTGAGCATTTCATGTTTCTTTGTGTTCCCTTCCCACTGGCAAGAATGAAATCCCCCCTTTGACAATCACACGCTTGTGTGCGATGTCCTACAATGTCCCTGTAATGGAGACTTGAGCCAGGAATGCTGATCCCCTCAGGCAGCAACTTTCCCAGTGAGGATCCCTCTGCTCTGAGTCCAATACTGGCCTCAAGCTGCCCTCAGAGTAACCCAGGCTTTAAAGAGTTAGGCACCTTTTTCAGCACAGAGGCCATGACCGGGGCTTCACACTGCTCAGCACCAGCCATTCACACCAGGAAAGACAGCTCAGGGGAATACTCAGCATAGCCAGATGAGGTAGAAGGATAGGAAAAAAACAACACCCAAGAGAGGCAGAGAAAGATGAAATGACTTATCCAAGGTCAAGTGTCAGATTAATAGCAGAGCTCAAAACAGAGCTCACGTTTTCTGTTAATGAAGTGCACAAATACTCAATCTTTTGGTTTCTTCATGCATTTTTGTTCACAAGACAGACTGTAACCTTTAGCAAAGTAAGCATACAGATGGTTAATTAAAAAGCCAATGTCTTTCACCTTATATTTTAGTGGTTTTGCACTCTATTATCTTTCTTATTAGGAAATTAATTTAAAAGAGTAAGTAAAGATTCTGAAGAAAAAAGCACAATATTTGAAGAAGATCAGAAGATCGTTTTAAAAGAGTGTCTATTTACTCAAATTTCATCTGACCTTCAAGGTTTCTTAATATCTTTAGAAACACAGTCTTCTGTTTATATATCTGTATTAATGCCAGGAATGTTCCTTGAATCCAGTACACATACAGGTATTTAATAGCAGATTGCAGAGGAACCTGCTCTCCAGACCTGCCTTGCTCAGTTGTAATACCCTTCAAAATTTGAAATTAAATCATTACAACTGTATGATCACCCTAATTAGGCAGATCAACTTCAGTGCAGTTACTTGAAGACTGCCAGCATTAAAATGAAACCTTTTTAACTTGAGAGGACCATAAAAATGTCAAGGTATGAAGTTCTTAGTAGAACTGAGAAGTACACATACCTGCATGCAATGCACACAGCAGCGTCTGAGGGTTACTTGGCAGACCTTTGATTTTTAGATCAACTTCCTTAAACACACTGCAATTGATACATCAATTTGCCATCTTATTTCAAGTCTTGTCTAGTCAGATTTATGAACACTGGTCGCTAATCTGCTTGAAGCCCTTTTGCAGCCTGGACTTCTCTGTCATTCTTCACATCAGACATGATCATGGTAGCTACTGTTTCCCCTCTAGCCCTGTCATGAGAGCCCTCTCACTCCTCTTCACTCCTGCACCTGATGCTCTATCTCTGTTTTTTTCAATCCTAAACTCTCTCCAGGGCTCTGCCACCTTCAAACTTCGCTCTATACACTTTGTCTTGCAGTGAAGCGCAAATCAAAACATTCTTATTGCAAAGATTTACAATGATCTTCCCTCCAGTGCATGTTTTGGGGCACTTATGTATAGTGCCATATGTGAGAGCTGGCATCAGTCCCTGCCGATAGCATGTGCCTGCCATCTATTGGCATGTTTCTATGGGTAGACGCAGGCACACCCAGCTCCTCCATCAGCATTTGGATTTGTCCAGGTGCAAACCATCTCTAGTGCTGCAGCTGTACCCCACTGCTAGTGAAGTTGTGTCCCCAGACATGCTGGTAGGGACGGTGACATGCGGGCAATGCAACTTCCTGGATCACCAGACTCCTACTGCCTTCCAGAGCTTGATCCACTGCCACTACTTCATGGCAATGAAATTTCAGAAAACATATTCAAATATTTGCTTTTCTATTTTTAAAATGCATGTGGAAATAATAAACTGCATTTGATGTCTCTATGTAATATCTATATTTGAGTTTCATTTTAAATACATACGTATGTGTGTGTGCATGTAAGGATGTATAAAGGCTTGTTTTCCTAACTTAACTTGGGCACAATCAGTGCTGCTCTCCTAATATGCCCTGCTGGGGAGGCTTTTTAAGCTTTTCTGAGTCAGAATGTATTTGCCTGTGCATAGCACTGGGTTAATGAGTGTGTGTGACATCTCAACCATAAGTCTTTTGCGGCTACCAACTAGGAGCATGAACAAAAGACCCCAAGTCTCCCTGTACCTACTTGAGAGGTGTGCTCTATGTTCAAGTCAATCTTTTGTTTTGAGATCTCTTCTTCCTATAATTTTACTCTGAAAGCTTTTAGCATTAGCACCCTTTTTGAAGAGTGATTCTGTTAAATGAGAAGTTGTCAGCACAGAGGGTTTCTTTTCAGCATTTTCTTTTTGGCATTAATTTAACACCAGTTTTAGTTAACTGAAACACCCCTGGTCCATGTTTCTCTCCTGCAGAGCACCTCAGTGGTCAGCTGTTAGTATGCCAAGATATGCCATGATTGACTGGAGTAATCTGTCAAGGAAAAAAATCCCAGAGTCTAATGCAAACAGGCTAAATGCTTGTATTGCTTGTAGGGAGTAAGGAATCACCTGTCACTGAATCTGAAGCCTCAAAACTCTGTGCAGATGACACTTCCACCCCCATATCTGCAATTTCTTTCATCTTAAGAGAGAATGTGGTTTTCTTGATTGCAATTGCAATGTTGTTATTTACATATGCACACAGAAACAAGCCACATCGTGTGAAATTAAGGTTTGTCAGTGCTGCTGTGACCGCCTCTTGAGATGAATCTGCCTGTCCTTGCTCTGCTGGGATCAGCTTTTACGCCCACCATGTTCTAGAGCTGCCTCTCCCTTCCTCCCCCCGACTCTTCAGCACACAGTACATGCTCTCACGAAGCATCCTCTCAACGTGCTTCTCCTCAGAGCCTCCATGCACTGGGAATATCATATAATATTGGGGGTTTTCCCCTGTGCTGCCCCTCAAGCTTCTCTCTTTAGTTTCTATGCAGTACTAGGCCTATTTTTAATACATATTTGTTTTGCATATCTTCTCTGGACCTGTTTTCACCAGCTTCCAATATGGGAATTAGCCTTGTGCCTCACTGTGTGCAGTCCCTAGAGCAAAGCTTAGCTGGCTTCATCGGAGCCCAGAAGATTGCCAACAGCACAGGCTCAGTGTGTGGTATAACAAACAGATGGTTCCTTTCCAGCCCGGGGTCAGGATACATCATGAGGCTGTATTTCTCCTGTGGCTGAAATCTGTTGACTTCTCCATGGAGAAGACTGAGAGGACCAACACTGCTCCTGCCCTGTTTCCCCCTGCACAGACAAAGCAGGGGGGGAGGATGGAGGGGAGTAAGGACAAACAGGAGCTTTCCTCAGTTCACAGCACTCCCACAAGCTTTCAGCTGCTTGTTAACTGCAAGATGCATCTTGTCCAAGTGTCTGTGTCCTCTGCTTTTCTGTGTTGTGTGTCTTGCCTATCTAGATGAAAAGCTCTCTAGACCACTACCTGTTACCCTGGGCTTGTCTAATGAATAACAGTTTCCAGGAAAAGGCCTGAAAAAGGAGACACTAAAAACAAAGTTTCTTCCACTCTTAAATTTGCTCTGTCAGCATCTACAGATCTGAAAGCTTTGAAAGCTATCAACCCATTTTTTGGATCATTAGGCACTTTCAAAACAAAGTAATTACATTTTCACCAGAATAGTGTTTTGGAGATGCCCACCTTTTAAATTACTTCACTTGCCTTGGCCCAGTGTTAGGCTGGATGAAACTGTTCTGTAGAGCTGGAATTTTCTGGAAAAAAAAAAGGGCTTTGAAACATATTTCAAACAGTTTCACATAATGTATTGCCAGTTTCTCACACAATGGAGAAATCAGTACATTCATCAGGAACTACATTTCACAAGCAGGAGACATAGCTCTCCTTATTTTAATCTTTTCATTTGAAACAGGAGATCTGTTCAAACTAGGATATCATTCCATGTCACATAGAAAAATCCCAATCTGTAAATTATAAGCTCCCTGGGAGATAAAAAAAAAGTAATTTAGAACAAATACAACCACAAGTAGGAAAGTCAGAATTGCTAAAAATAATCTTGTTTTCCTAAACAGACATAAATTGGACCACAATAGGGAGACTGAAAAGAAATTGCATTTAATTATGTCTTGCATTGAAGTAATCCACTTTATCTTGAAGAAGGTGACCTGTTTACAGTTTGCACATCATCTTCAATATTCCTCCCATGCTCAGCTGAGTCTAATGAATGTGTCACTTGTTTGAAGAGCACAGTACAGATTTTGTGCAGAGTTTCTCGACATCCTGTCTGGGTAAAACAGGGCAAAGCCCCCTTTGCATTTCGTTCTTGTGTTTTGTTATTAAGAAGAGGCAACATAGCGATGAAGGAAAAAGGCAAAAGGAGAGAACTTACAAAGCTTAACACTGAGAACAGATGATTTCTTTGAGGGGAGACCAGACTATGAGTTGAAGTAGAAAAATACGGAGAATTTTCTAGGCAAAACAATTTCTAGCTGCAGTAGACACAAATGTGATCATCATTTATGAAAACTGAGTGATGGAACAGGACAGAGAACTTTACACTTTTACAGCCTCTGTCCTACCAATTTACTGAACATCTTTAGTCTCAGCAGATTTCTGAGTAAATCAGTCACTCTGTGCCATGGTGATGAGCTGACTCTCCAAACATGAAGAGCACTAAACACTTAGCAACAATTATTGGAGAACTTTCAGATGGTTAAACCAAAGTCCAGTCAAATCTCATTAAGAAAAATCTAATCCCAAAAGAGTGAATTGAAATGAGCCAAGCAGCAGTGAGAAAAGCAATTTTCCAGCACTTGGAAATCTCTGAGATTGCTGTTTTTAGTTGCATTTGAAAAGGTTTTATTCTCTGTGATATTTTGTTTACTTCCCTCCTGCATAAATCATCCAGGCATTTCATTGTCTGTTTGGATGCATATCTTCAGCAAGTTGTCAGACAAGTGTGGGTGCAAAATGATGGCCCAGGAGAGAGGCTACACTTGGAAATGTCAAAGCCAGCCACACAAGGAGATGGTATTACTTGGCATTTCATTCTCTGGAATTGCTATTCATGGAGATTTCCAAGTCCCAAATGTTAAATAAGCATCTATTTAAGGGGCACTGGTGGTCTATCTTGAACAGCTGATTTTTTCCCAGCTGAGGTGTTTGTTACTGCTATGGTGACTCTGATGATTCGCGTGACTCAGATGTCCAATTAGCTCAGGAACATGTCATGCTGTCTTTAAACAAGGGTTCAACTGCAGAGCAGATCCTGCATGGAGCTGCAGTTTGGGAAGGAGGTAGGCAGCTCCCCCTCCACCTCCTTCTCTTACGCTCCATTTGTGGAAACAGTATTCCACCCATTTCTTCAATGACTGCCAACTGCCTTGTTTCACAGACTCTGTAGCACCTAAACTGTGGCCAGTGTGCTGTCATAGTCAGGGATGAAAACAACAGGGGGACTCGAGTAAAAATTTCACTCTTTTCCCCTTCTCGCTCCTTTTTATACACAACAGCATCATTTGAATTCATTTCACCCAGTCTTCAGTCAGAGTTTAGGACACGAGTGAGCAAAAGTGAAGTCACATTTATTCCTCCTTGATTCCAGCCTGGCTTTAGGCCAGTCCAGTCATCTCCAAGTAGCTATTTTTAGGTTCTGCACCAGCTCATGTCTTGAAGCACTTGACATGATATGACAAACATTTTTAAGATCTCTCAATAGAAGGTTATGCATATTCCTTACCAGGAAAGAGCAAACAAACCAAATAGCCCAATAAATGACTTTTAGAAAGTAATTTTCCCAAGGTGACTACAGGGATTTGTGAAACAGAGCTGGGAAAAGTGTAAGGGCTATTGATGGAATGTGGGTTTTTCTACACTGAACCAGTTGTTCTCCTGTTCTCACAAGCAGGTTGTGATGGAAATAACATGTATGTTTAGACAGTAGACAATAAAAGGTAATGTCAGTCTGTTAATGAAAAATAAGGCAATAACACCTTTTAAATTCTTAAATTTTATTCATTATTTATCTTTATATAGTATGATATACTTTATAGATTAGATTAGATTATGTAATATATAGAAAGTGTTATATTATATGAAAAATTATATTTATTTTTTCTTTTAATCCTTTTAAAATATTTTTAATTCTTTTGAAATTAGGCAATAACATCTCAATTCTCACATTTAAAATCTGTTAAATTTTTTAATTCTTAAATTCATCTTTGAAATTCACAGATGGGGATCTCAAAATGCTGGTTTAAGTAGATATTCACAAACATGGCAGATGAAGCTGTGTACAAACTCCCAGTCAAATCATTCCTGATGCCTCTCAAAACACAGACAGGGTTATACACCACCTACTGCCTTATGAATTAAATAAAATAATCTATTTTTATCACTAAAAATCAGCTTCCCACTGACCAAGGTTTCATTTGTGTCACAGACAAAAACAAGGTGGAAACTCGATACAGATGCTTCACAGCACACACACACAAAGCTCACTGTACAGTTCTAACCAGCATCCACTTTTCCCACTGATCTGAACATCTTCGGTGCCTGTTGCCAGTGCCAGGTTCCTCCTTCCCAGCACATCACTAGCTCATATTACAAAGACATGCTGATTTTAATTTGCAGCACTTGCAAAAGAGCTCTTCTGCCTGCCTTGGGGCAGCAGTGCTAATGTGTCAGGCTCTTAGTTAGGCTCTGATTAGGAATTTGTCAGCTTGTCACCACCTTTGAAGACTACAGTTTATGCAGCATGCTGCTGAGATGAAGATCCCTTGCAGCTCTTGGAGAAATCTTCCTTCAACTCGGTAAAATGTGTGCGTTGAAGAGAAAATCAAAGGCTTGAGTAACTTAAGCAGGTTGTTACATGATGCTTTTTGTTAGGAAGGTGTTGGTTATTAACTTTAGTTATATACAACATTTCCTTGAGATTTCTGGTAGGTGTAAAATTAGGCACAGTGTTACATCCCCTTAGAACCTGGAGCTAGAACATTTCTGACTGCTTTTCCAGAAGGCAGAGAGAGTTGGGTGTTTCCGCTACAGAATTTGCCACTGGTTCCCTGCTATATTATGGCCAAGTCCATGGAAACCTATGCAGAAACCTTGCTCCAGCAGAGCTGTGATTTCTGGCAGTTGGGAAATGCACCAAAATGGTGCAGATTCAGGAGACCTCATGTCTAGGAGAAAAGGAAATAAACCATGTCTATATGAGGCTGAACTCAGAACAGGCACTGACATGGAAAGAGATTTTGGAGTTGTTGGTGACAGTTCTCTGAAATCATCGGGATGTTATGCAGCAGCAGCCAAGACAGCACCATTTTGCAGGTATATAAAAGCTGATCATGCTCATGCTTTGAGTACTGTGGATGTCACAGTGTCTGCAACTCAAGAAAGAAGTAGTGGAGGCACAGAAGAGAAAAAGGGCAGCTAAAATGACCAAGGGGAAGAAGTTGTTTATACAAGACCGAAAAGAATGTCTCCAGTTTGGAGAGAAGGTGGCTGAGACAGGCAAAATTAATGGAGAGGGCGAATAAAGTAAATACAGAGCTGCAGAGCTAAATCAAAGTAACTACACAGCAATCGGCAACTGGAACCGGCTGCCCCAGGCACTCATGGGCACTAAACATTAGCAGGATGACAAAGGGATACAACAAATTCCTGCAGAGCAGGTGTTTCTTTGGATGCTTGGAGGACCAGGTAGAGACGTGCCCTTTGACATCCTAAATGTAGCAACTGGGAGCGTCAGGGGTACAGGGGGGAAGGACTGAAGGATGTGATTGAAGGATGTTCTTCCTAAACAGCAGCTCCTACTGTCCCTGACAGATGGAGAGCACTGGGCTGTTTGTGCATCCAGTAGGACGTTTCCTACACTTTCTTACACTATTGCTCATATTTTGAAATGGGACACTCAGAATGATATAGACACCAAACATTTAAAATCATCAAATGACTGTCTACATTTTTCAGTCCTTCAAATAAGTAATGGTACCAGAAGGAAACTGTTTCACTTAATGATTTGTTTATTCTTTCATCAGTCATGTACATCTGGCCAGTATTGTGACAGCTTTCAGTTCTATATTGCTGTTTCCATCTTATTCCTGATTGATTTATTCATCTTTGCCAGTATATAAAGAATAGATTTGCAAAGCTGCTCATTTTTTCCAGTTTGTCAGGTGTCAGTCCAGCACTAACAGTCTGATTCAAAGCACAGTGCAGTCATTGACATTTGACCCTCATTAATACTGCTTAGTAGAGAAGCTGAAAATTGGATTTGCTGCTCTCAGCTTCTCTGTTCCAGCCTAGAAACAAGACACAAGAGAGACACTTTGCTTTCAAACTCCTAATCTTCTCCAGGATGATTTTTTTTGTTGGAAAAAAAATCCACGGTCTTACCAGCAAATGGTGCCTCTGACTATATATGGGGTCCAGTGCTCAGAGTGCAAAGTCAGGGTCTACAAACAGCTTTTAGATAAACAGCTGCCTTCTTATCATCCACCAAACCCCATCAGGAAACAGATCCTTCCGTGGGTTACAACAGTGCTGGTGAGCTGCTGCCAAGTCACGTTTCCCACTGCGTGTGCACTGACATGGACTGCTGTGGAAATAGGAAACTATCCCACAGCTGGTCAGTGGGACTCCAAAGCTCCCAGATCAGAGTCCTGCCACCAATTATATACTCATTTAAAGTACTATCTGACTGTGATATTTCCTCATTTCTAATTTCTTTTTATTACTGTGTACATTCTCTGCAGTGCCTCATCTAGCAGCAGTGCAGACACTCAGTCTGAAACAGCAGCAGGGTTCTTGGGCCGTGTGTGAAAACCATGAGCAGCTATTTTGGTGGGCATGTATAAACAAAAGCATTTTAAATTGTATCTTCATATTGAGATTCACCAAGGCTTGAGTCAAAGATCTCTTCCCCCAGCACTCTTATCCTGATTTTTGATGCATGATAGAACAGAATCATAGAATCATAGAATGGCCTGGATTGGAAGGGACCTTAAAGATCATCTCATTCCAACCCCTCTGCCATGGGCAGGGACACCTTCCACCAGACCAGGTTGCTCAAAGACCTGTCCAACCTGGCCTTGAACACTTCCAGGGATGTGGCAGCCACACCTAAGCCTACTCTCTGTCAGTTTGAAACCATTCCCCCTTGTCCTGTCACTCCCTTGTAAATGGTCTCTCTCCACCTTTCTTCCAGGCTCCCTTCAAGTACTGGGAGGCCACAATTAGATCATCCCAGAGCCTTCTCTTTCCCAGGCTGGAAAAAACCACAATTCTCTCAGCCTTTCCTCAAAGCAGAGGTGCTCGTTCCATCTCATCAGCTTGGTGGCCCAGCATAGTCCTTCTTCTCCCAACTTCATCAGAGTTGCCCTCAGTCCATTGACCTTCAATGTGGCTTTCTCTAAACACAAAAACCTGTCTATTTTTCCGGGGATTTGTCTAGATTTTAACAGATTTTCTAAACAGTCAAAAGTTCTCCCTCCATGTGTGTGCACATCAATTAATTTATACTGAGATTCCTACAGCTGGATACTTACTACTGGTTATGAGCTGGTACAATGGAGTTTTATCTCTTAAATCCAGTAAGCTCTGCTGCAGAAAATTTGCCTGAAGAACAGAGTTTGCAGTCTCATTTTCTGAGATAAGAATAGGAGAACCGTTGTTTTTTCAATCCCAGAGGAGCTAAAAACCTGAAGCTCCTGAGACTTAGTGCCTTAGAGAAGTGCTGTCAGTTCTGCGTTGTCACAGTTCCCTCTAAAAAAAAAGCAAAAGGAGACCAAAGCCCCAGTACACCTACCAGAAATACATGTATTCATTGTGTAGCCATAAATCCAGTTCTCCTCTAACACAAAATCCTATTTGAGAGCTTTCTCCAACCACTTTAGCCATTATCCCAGCCTTCCCTACCTTGAGCTGTCCCAGTGGCAGCAGAACAACGTGACAGAGGTTTGATTTTTTCTTTGTGGACTGCTTAATAGTAAGTCACTGAATTTGTGTTACAAGGCACTACCTTTGTGATATATTTGTTGTTATACTGTCACAGACAGTGATCAGCAACTCCTTTAGACATGCTGGCTTTCAGACAGCAGAGATCTACCACCTGAAAGAAAAAAACTTCCTGAAGTCCTGGTTACAGGTGAGGACAGTATGAACTCTGACACACAACCGAGCAGTTCTGACTCCATCCATGAGTGGCCTCGAATTCATTAGGGTATTTGAAGAGTAGCTGAAATAGTTCATTGTTATTTCTGCTTTCCACACACTTCTGTCACATTTGTTCCCATGACAAGAAGTTTTTAAAAGATGATGTGACAGATGTAGCCTGTCTGAGATTTGATGGCTCTTGAACAAAAATATATTCATGAATCTGCAGACAGAATTGCACTGAAAAGCTGCCTCAGAAAACTGTCCTTCTCAGTCCATAACGAATTCACATCCATAATCCTTAGACTCTTATGAATTAATACTCTATAAATGATGCTGTTTCAAGATAAATCACAGACCATCTGCCTGGCAAGGCAAATTAGAGGACTATAATGTGCAGATGAGTTCCCATCACATTGGAGAGGAATGACCAGGCGAAAAGTGGTAACTGAGCAAGCCCCCAGCCAGAGGCTGAGTTGAAGGGTCTACTACAAAGATCCACTGGCATGAGCTTTGCTGACCTTTAAATCAAGTGTGAATACCAGTATAGAAATAGCCTGGAAGATGACTTGGACATACAAAGAGAAAGAGCTACTTTTTGGGATTCACCAGCCAGACTTTCTCACTCTCTCACTTTCTCCTCCTTGTTCATTCTTTGTTTCTGATACCATAAGATTCTTGGGAACAAACATGTTCATTATCAAACTGAAAAGCACTTTTTAAGAATACATTCTTTAGCTTCATAGTGCAATTTCCCCTATCCACTGTGCAAAGCCTCCTGTCTGTCCTTTCAGTTCCTGGACAAAGTACAGGGGAGAGTGTGTAGCTGGATAATGCAGGAGTCCAAACCTCTCACTGTTTGCAATAAGTCTTGGAAACATTTTGCACCCTTTCAGATGGGTGCAAAATCTGACTAAACCCCACACTGCAAAATAAATAGTGACTAAAAAAAAAAAAAAACCAAGCCAAAACCAAATAGACAGCTAAATCCAGAAAGATGGAAACAGATTCTTACTCCAGGCTCTATTACCAGGCTACATGCTGCTGTGCATAATGCACTCTTTGGAAAGGCAGGAGCCAGCAGCAAAATACTCAGTGAACTAACCCTTTCACCATTTTTTCCCCAATTTTATATTTCTATCATTTTTGTAATGTGCATCTGCACAGCAAGGGCCCTCTCTTTCCAGATGGCATCTTGCCTGCTTCACTCTGGCTTCCATCTGGAAGAATTGCTTTGCATCTGTCTCCAAAACTAGAGCCAGCTCTGTTCCAGTTATCAGTCAGTAACATGAAAAAGTGAGGTAGTTCATGCTCTGTTCGTTGAGGATCATTTCTATGATCCCCCAGCTTTCAAAAGGATTAGCCTTAGAGCTAAATGCTCTCTTATCTCCTTTCCTCAACAGAGCTGCTTGGAGCAAACCACTGGCCCAGCTCTGCTGATACTCCTGGAACAGAGCTAGATAGAACCAATGCAAGAAAAATATATGAACTGAACCTGTCACATTAAGGATTGCACTCCTGGTGTTTAACTCCAGATACCTGAAGCTAAATCCTAGCAGATTTAGGGTGGAAGCAAGAAAGAATATTGCAAAGCACCTCTACGCCAAAGGATTCCTCTCAGCTAAGCTTGAAAGGAGAAAGTTGAATCCAAACTAGTCATCTAATCAGAGGAGAGAGATAGACAACTCACCTGGCTCTTATCTTAGGATGGGGTGAATTGCTGACAATCCTGCTAAACTGGCTGTCAAGCCTGGCTAAAATCAGATGATATGAATCCCAGCACAAGATGGATCTTGATTGCAATTCAAAGAAGGCTGAAGTTAAAAACTTATTTTCTAGACCCTAGGGCCCTTCTCTAACAGTGGGGGAATGACAGATGTCCATCAGGATGAGTTCACACCAACTATCCATTTTAGTTGAAGTATTACAACAGTTTTAAATGCAAGTGTTGCACTATCTCTTAACAAGTTACAGAGAAGATAATCCTCCATGGGACACATGAAAATGACTGTGTCAACCTTGTCCTTGGAATGCCACAAGGAGAAACCTCTCTTTGCAGTCATTTGTAGCCATCTTCTTAAAGCTCCCCTCCCACTCTTTTGACATGGATGATGGCATAGATAGATGAAATCTTCTTGCTGACATGTGTGGGCCTACTGTCTGCTAAACACACTGGTTGTGTTCAGTGTAAGGATAAACTTTGACTAATTAAGGATTATAAACTATCAGCCACAGATGGTACCAGTTTTAACGTCTCCTTGCATGAGCCTGCATATGGCTGGGAGAACAGGAGCCAAACACCACCAGCAAACTTTCATTAACAATTATCAAGGACCTAAAGCAGCCCTTTTGAAAAATTTGGGGGTTATTGTAAATTTCTGGAGACCCCATGAATTTAAATGTATGTATGTCCTGTAACTTTTTTGGTTTGGCATTTCCTTTCCAATGTTTATAATTTCTGAGTAATCCAATAGCAAAACTTCTGTATTAAGACACAGGTTGAAAGTTCAGTTTAGCCAGGCTATTCCACTTTGATTTTGACCTATTGTGTACATACAGGTCACAGGAGACTCCCATGGATGTTCACTTGTGGGTAGGTCTTTATCTTCTGCTTACACATTGAGAAGTATCTCTGTGACCTTTATTTTTGCTGCTACAAATGGAAAAATATTATTTAACGTAGTCCTCTTCTCAAGGCTTGTCTCAGTGGGAGTTTCTACTGTTCACCTCCATCCTGGCATCTCACTTTTCTGGTACATATGGATTTGAGTTGACATACAAGTATTAAGTTAGCAAGTCTGTTTTGGAGTGTGACCATGGCACACTTCAGCAAGCAGAAGCACTGACTCTTTCTGCACTCACTAGGAATAAAATGGGAAGTTCATACCTTCCACAGGCATGACAGAGAGGCTCAGTTTATGTGGTCTCCAAAGCACCCTGTGATTTTTGAGTGAACCAAGCCATATTAGCACAAATGTTCCTACTTCAGCATTTCTATTCCTGACTGTGGCCCAAAAGAACCACAGTATATGAAATGGGATGAAATATGAGATCCCAAGTAATAGCTTCAGCAAATAGAAACATTCTAGGTCAGAAGTACCTCCTGACTAACTCTGTCCTACAGTTTATGTCATTTGATAATACAATAAGTATTTTACAATCAACAGGCTGACAAACAAAACAATGAAATTGAAAAGAATGACAGAGTAAGGAACATTTTTTGTCTTTTTCTCAAAAGTTTATCCCTCTTGAATAAGATGGGAGGCATTTTCTAATGCATTCAGTACAGCTGCAACTGCTAACATTCATATTATGCTGGGTTTTTTCTAAGAGGGTTTTGATGTTACCAGCAGAACTTTGCAACAGATTAACAGACATTATTTCTTTGCTTTCAATTTATTCTCGAAGTTATTTTTGTTATCAGCATCTTACCTGATGACACCCTTTATTTTTCCTGCAAGATACAGGCTGCCTTTAGCATTTAGGAAAAATGTGTGTACTGGGTTAACTCTCAGGAACCAATAAATTAGAAACTGGGAAAATTTTGACTTGGCTGAAAATGCAGATGAGCAGCAAAAACACTGATTGTTACAAAAATGGCAGGGGAGGAATCCTGTAAATTCACCTTAATAAAATACGTAAAGAGGAATTACAAAATATGCATATGTCCATAGACCCATATTTATATCCACCCACTCATTAACAGAGGGATGGCTCAGTGATATCTGTGTATTGGATTTCTGCCTCTGGTGGATATAAAGCATGGAATTGAGATATTGATAGAACTTATCTCCTCCAGGCAGCTGGAGTTGAATAAAAAAGGCAGGTTTTTCAGTTCTGTGCATGTCTGTACAGAAAACAGCCGCATTTGAAATGACAGCATGATTTTATTTTAATGGGACAAATTCAGGATTAACCGGCACTGAACAGGTGTCAACCCCAAAGTGCTCAGTTGTCACAGCCTCTGAGCACTAATAGGAACTGAGCGTTTGTTCCAGTGCTGCAAGAATCTGGTCCATCGAAGCTGTCAGTTGTGGGCAGACTTTACCCAGTAAAACCAATGCTGTTACTCAGCAGCTGAGTTACCCACACTTGTGGGCAATGCTGACTTTATGAACACACCAGAAGGACTCTGTTCCCACACCCACAAACCCCAGTGTATCCTACACTATATATCATACAGGAAATATCTGTGCTACTCTTTTCCTCCTTCGCCCGACACTGGCATGGTGTTCAGAGCCTCACCCTAAACCAAAGACAAAAGGCATGGCCAAAAACTCAGTCCTTTATTTTTTAGAGCCTCTGGTACAATTTGGCAAGAGGCAGGAAAGTAAATGCAGTCCCACAGTACTGTTTCTGTAGCCCCTAGAAGTACAGAGCTGTGCTCAAGCCCCTTGTAAAGTAAATGGGATACAGGACTTACAAGAGTCTTCCATGAAGAAGAGGGGACCCAGGGAGTAGCTGTTGTGGTTGGCTGGATGGTGTGAGGAGACCACTGAAAGAGATGTGTAGAAAACAATCCCTAAGAATCAAGGTTCTTAATGCCACTCGCCCAACTTCTTTTCAATGATTCAATGTGCTGAAAACATGTCGCCCTTCAATTTCAGGGAAATTTCTATCGTATCCTATGTTTTTTTCATCCAAAATGAATAAAATATAGCATCTCTATTAATAACTGAACAACTTCAGCTTGTCTTCTTCCAAAACTTTTAGAGCATCAGTAATAGAGTAATAGCAGTGGCTGGTGATCAGCCTGCTCCACCCATTCCTTCTAAATAATGGAGCAGTGCTTTCAGTGCAGGGGTTTAAAGCTGGATTTGCCAATAGAGATTGTTTCCTATCACGTGCCATGGTTAGGATAGTGCAGCTTTGCGTTTTCCTCTGCAGCCCCAGTCCTGAAGCCCAACAGTCAAAGAGATGCTGCATTCACTGTTCTGCCCATGCCAGGGAAATGGTTGTGACAGTGGTCACTGCAGCAGTTCAGCAATCAGATGTAAGCAGACATGAAGGAACGCTTGAAGCATGTCACAGCTTATTTTTAACTCACCACCCTGCCCTACTTATCCATTATTTTTGATGCAAAGTACTTTTAATTCCATGTGAATAAATGAACAAAGCAAAATGCGTTCCCAGTTCAGCACCAAGCACAAGGTCAGCAGGCTCAGCCTCTGCAGAGAGGGATGTTCCAAGCACATGGCAGAGGGGCCTTCCAAAGCCCCCAGGCATAGGCTGCCTGAGTCAACAGAGCACATGCACTGAAGGCAAGAAATGTGGCTGGAAACAAAGAATCCACTTAGTATTTTTGGAGGGATATAAAGAAGCTGAAGAGTTTACAGGCAGCGCTAAAGGATGGGTTAAATTTCTGTTGATCCAGAAATCAGTACAATGATTGTATTGAAAAACATAATCAACACAAGAATATGTCTGGGGCCAAAACAGCAGGGAAATAAATGCATGGGAATGAGGAGTCATAGAACCAAGGGAGTAACATATATAATGGGGGGAATTCTGGAAGTGCAAAAATGCAGCACAGCCTTCCTTAAGCAGAGACAACCAAAAGCAGAACCATTAAAAATATGGCAATACCCAGATTACATTCCAGAAGGGAGTGTTCCAGTCTCAGTACGCTCCTTATCACAACGTTATTTGCTTAATGGGAAGTTGGTGATTCCCTGCAGGCAGAATTTCCCCTTGCTTTATCTCTGAGTGAAACACATGGATGTTTGGAAACAGATGTTCAGTTGTCCCGAGGTTCAAATCCTCGCTGCAGGGAAGCTTCAGGGCACCTCTGCTCTTCTACTTCTTGACTGGAGTTTCTCCATCCACATTGTAGCTTCTCTATGATAATTAGATGTCTATTACCTTGATGCACTGCATGGCACTTGGTGTCAGTGACTGCTGAGCTAGAGGAACCTGGTGTTTCCATTACAGAAACAAAATCCATTAAAATACCCCAAAATTATTAAATTATAATTTAGACAGGCTTTTATTTAACTTGACTAAAATTACCTGTTCTTTCTTATATT
The DNA here is from genome assembly GCF_003984885.1 of Neopelma chrysocephalum. Classification (NCBI taxonomy): domain Eukaryota; kingdom Metazoa; phylum Chordata; class Aves; order Passeriformes; family Pipridae; genus Neopelma; species Neopelma chrysocephalum. The sequence goes on from NW_020897720.1 coordinate 7,350,997, forward strand.
GGAATGGGTTTTTTTCAACAGAAAGTTGTTCACTTTATAGGGTTAAAGAGACCCCCAGACCCTGTGACATGCTGAATCCCTCACTATTAAAATCCCATACAGGTTTGCTGGTTCCAAAATAGCCAAATCCAAAGTCATTAGTTTATAAATAGGACCTTGCATTATGAGGGCAGAACTAGCATATATTTCTGTAACTATAAGTCTTCCTCCTGTTCCTTTTATTTATTTTATTAAATATATATGTTTTAAAAATTCTGAAACTATTTAAGCACTCATTCACAGAGAGACAATTCTCTTAGATGAGTGAACAGTGATTCTGGAGGTGTTTTTAACAGAGAGGAGTCTGACCATATGTGTGGTTTTTTAATTGATCTCTGCTCTGTTCTCACTTTGATTATTTAGGAAGAAAAGCCTTCCTGGATTTTCCTTTCCATGTTTTAAATTTTCACTGCATGAATTACACTTACTGTGCTTTCACCAGTTCGTTGAATCCATGCATATTTATACATATACTGATAAATGAGTTCAGTTCATTCATCCCATATATCTTCTCTGACCTCTCGGGTCTTTAATTAAAGGATTTCCTTCCAGCCTGCATGTACAATGCAAATAAATATTTTTATGCCCGAGTCTACCGAGCCATTCCTTTCTCATTAAAATGGCAAAGCTATTGGCTCAGGCAGGCAGTGAGCAAGCTTAAGGAACTGGAAAATACCTACTACAAGGGAGCAAAGGAAGGAACATTAGCAGAACATCAAAGCTACTCAGTCATTAAATAGTTGTTAACTGCTCACAAGCGAAAGGTCCTCTGAGGTCAGGAACGCTGCTACATCCCCCACAGTTTGCCTCACCAACCCACTGAAATTCAAGCTGTCGACGGAAAAATATCGATTAGACGTTCCCAGTATTAGCTGAGAGTGTTCATGCACAGCCAGTGAGGGACTGTTGGACACCAGCCAGTGCTGAAGTGCCCTGGACCAATCGCTGGGAATCTGAGCCCCTTTTCCCCCACCTGGTGACCAGCCCCTCCACCATCAGGACTCTGGGTGCTCCCTCAGAGCCACTTGAGCCTTCAGTCCAGTCCAGACTGTGCCTTCAGTCCCAGCTGCTTGTGTCCTTACTTTGTGGTGCTGCATCCCCTCTGTCACAGCAACACGAAGAAGAACAGAAAGATACAGGAAGATGATTAATATCCTGAAATCCAGCCCTCATCCACAGCTTCAGCCCTGATAGCAATGTAACAACCACAGGAATTAACTGCTACTCATCAGGCTGAGAGGGTTGATTTATTTTGTGTCACTACAACCACAAAAGGCCACCAAGGACACAAAGAAAGAGGAAAGAAAACTACGACTGTCGTGTTCCCAGTTTAACTAGGATTGTTTCAGCAGAATTCTTTAGTGCCCCACATCCCCACACAATCGGTGCATAGAGCAATTCAAGGGCATCGTGTTGTCACCTTTGGAAAGCTTTGTGCTCTCCAGTATAAACTCAGTATGAACTTCAATATTTATAGAAAGAGAATGGCCTGTAAGGCAGGTTACTGGTGTGTGAAAATCTGCTACCTAATGCAAGTCTGCTTTAAACTCAATATGGATGGAAATTGAGGAAGGGATTGACTAAAAAAATACATATATATATTCTACTAGCTTCCTTAAATTCAATCTTTTTAATACATGTGAAAAGTTTGAAACTGAGCTGACTTTACAGAAGGTTTAGTAAAAAACTAGCTAATACATCAGCTTTCAAATGAAACAAATATTTAAATTAGCTTCCCTTTTTTAGAAAATGTATGTTTTATACTGAAAATACAACAGTCTTTGTAAGTGAAAAATGCATATTAAACTTAGGAAAGAGAGAACAAAATGAAAGGTAGAAATAATGCTAAACCAAAAAATTCAGTTTGCTGGCTCCTAAAAGGTTTATTTAAATTTTCCACATGGATAATTTCATTCTCCCACTAATCATCCTCAAGAGAGAGAGTTAATGATAACAAGTTTTGAGTTTAATCCCATACACTGTAATCCACTCCTTCCTAAGTTTCTTCTTCTTGATTTATAACCCACCACAACAAAGAGCAGTGCAGAAAAACTGCAGAATAAATCAACCAAGATCAAGCCATTGTTAAAAACCACCCCACAACCTCACACCACAGAAGCAGAAGCTTTAAAATTAATTATCTTGGATTCATAACTGCTTTGCTACATTTAGAGTTGTCATGATTTAATATCTTGGTGAAGATACACATGAGAAGACAGACAAAGAAGCTGACAAGACCACCAGTTCCACAGATTATTTCTTTTTATCTTGTGCTCAAACTCATTTGCTGCATTCCCAACCTCTGCCCAAGAAAAAGAAGCAATCCCAAGCTGCCCATCTTCTTCATTCCTACTCTTTCAGGATTTTTAATACAATCACCACAGTCCAGAAAGCCAGAGCACTGGGACACAAACTTTGCTTCAAAGCCAAGATCCCTCCAAGACAAACCTTGCTAAAAGTCCTCCAAACCTGGAGTTTACTCAGTCTCCCAGAGCAGCCACTGGTGGTACTGAAGTACCCCAGCAGCATCACTAAGCTTAAACCCAAATGTTTTCCTCATATCCTTGTTACCAACATTGCTTTTTCACAAGTCCCACTCCCACAGCATCATCTTCCTGTGGTGTCTTTGCCTCTTAACTTCAAGGCTAATTCAAAATATCAGTGTTATCTGTCTCCAGGTGAGCCCCAACTTAACTAAGCATCTGAAATAGAAGAGGTGTCAGGATTTTAACACGTATTCTGAAATAATTTCTCTTCATCCAGTGAATCGGGTGAAGTTGGTTGATACCCTCAAATCACAAAACAAACAATTTCTTTGTAGTGAATCTGTCACTAATTTTGAAATCTCCCATTAAACTATACCTGTCTTATGAAATACCAGTATAAAAATCAGTCATAAATATCGTATATTGATACAATCTCAAAACGTCTGGGCACAAACATTTCTAGTGATTCTCTAAGAAAGAATAAAAAATATCTATACTAAATAAAAATGGTTCTACCTACTCTATGAATAAACAAACCAGGTTTCTGTGGATGCTCAGAATGTACAAACTCTGCAACTGGTTGGATTATATTTTAAACAGTTTTGATAAAACATGATTAAAAGGCTGTTTTCACATAAATTCTTCAATGGGAATATGTACTTTCTACGAAAATGCTCATTTAGTAAGAACAGGAAAAAAGCAAGAAATTTTTCAGTTGGGGAAAACAAAAACAACAAAAAAAAAACACAAAGTAAACAAAAAAATCCAAACAATACCAAAACCACAAACAAACCAGAACTGTAGTGAGTAACTCATAAATGTTCACTTCTCAGCCATGAAAATGGTTTCTAGGAGAGGGATGAGCTTTTCCTGAAGATCAGAAGTGCTGTATCCGTAATTACTGATAAACTGACTGATTAATTAAGTAGTAGAGAGACATATGAATTCATCTAGTGCCTGATCCAATTCTCATTTAGGACTCCCATTAGTAACATTAATGTGAATTGCAATAGGTATCTCATCCATTTCAGTCTCTCCACCCATTATGCTTCAGGGAAAGCTGATTGAATGCTGCAAAGAGAGTGAGTGCATCTTGGCAAATATTAATTTGCACTTTGAAATGAATTTACTCTGACTGTTCTAGTTTGCCAGCTGGAATACTCATCAGAACAGGGAATTTTAAGCAGAGATTGGACATTGTTCAACAGAAGTAAAATTAGGATCGTATGATATTCCCCAGGAAAGCTTTTCTGCATATTTCTAAATTCATTCAAATAAGAAAAATACACTAAGTGACTGTAACGTGCAATAAAAATAGTACTGTTTTACCACCTGACATAATACGTCAGTTAAGGATCATTACAGTCACACACCAAACACTGATTCCAGAAATCATTGAATTAATGTAGGCAAACACCAAAAACCCAGAGATTTGGAGCGATCTTCTGGCTCACAGTTTTCCAGAAAGAGACTAAATTCACTGAAACACCTTTTCATTTCAGAGCCCCCCTTACATAATTTGAAAACCGCAGGGGAGCCCCCCAGTATTGAGCATGAGGTCCAAAACAAGCTGCACATCATCTCTCATGTTGGAGAAAGGTGGAGCAATTTCTCTGAATGGATTCACCAGCTCCACTTTCCCACTGTAAAAGACCCAAAGCTGACCTGTCATGTCAAAATTCCCACATCCTCTCTGTGAAGCCAGGCTCACTGAAAAACCAGGAATAAATTTCTAAGAGAAAATTCCTTCTGTATTCAACGCTTGGAGAACAGGAGGAAAAATCCCAAAACTGATATGTCAACATATCAGTTGACACATTAACTGAAATATCTGTGGGACTTCCCCCGTGACAAGGAAAGCCACATGTCAACCTGCACAGTCCTGCTTAGCTTAGAGCATCCCATAATCAAACACAAGGGTAAGCCCACTCTGCATCTTTGTTTCAGTCTTCTGAGCACATGTAAATAGTTTCACGTTCACCTTCTCAACATTATTCAACAATGAAGCACATCCTCAGTTGACTGGAAGCAACATTAATCATATTTCAATATTTCTCTAAACAAGGACCAAAAATTAAGTATAATTTGAAGCACTGTATTCATAACTCAGTTTCCCAGTGGACCAGGCAGAGCATGTGTGCACACCAGGGGGTATCTTAAAGGATAAAAAAAAATATTTCAGAGGTGATAAAAGAATGGATTTTCATCTTCCTTTTTTGGAAACCGGAGAGGGACCTCTGACAAGTCTGGCAAGTCTCTGCTGCTGTGCCTGCAGGCACTCACTGCCTGGATTTGCCTTGATCTACAGAGGCTTTTAGCTCTCCAGTGCAATTTTCAATTTATTTTTTTAACCAGAAATATGTGAATCAAGTGCTAAACACTGCTGAGGTCTCTTGCATCTCCTCTAAGTCATCCCCACAGGAGCAGCAGTTTTTCTGCAGCAATGTCAGCTGAGGTCAGACACGGCGAGAACTCTACAAGATCTGAGCTGTGACATGGACAGATGAAAAAGGGACATCAGTTCATTTTCATGTCCTACAGTGCCCAGTTCCTGTTCTCTTAAAACACTGTGAAATAAACACCTTAAGACAATATTTCCACAAATTTTCCAGTCAAAACTCAGATGGGTAGCAGAGAATCACAGAATGGTTTGAGTTGGAAGTGACCGGTTCCAACTCTCTGCCATGGGTAGAGACACTTTCCACTAGACCAGGTTGCTCTGAGCCACTTCCAAACAGTCCTTGGACGCTTCCAGGGATGAGGCAGCCACAGCTTCTCTGGGCAACCTGTGCCAGGGCCTCACCACCTTCACAGTAACCAGTGTGGTATAACCCAGTGTGCTGAGGGCCAGGACCAGTAATTAACTGATTAGTTGGCAAACACAGGAAAATGATAGAGCTGCTTGTTACAAGGAAAATAACAAACACAGCTCACGAACTGACACACGAATCATGGGCAGAGCATGAAAAAAAAGATAATATAAAACCCAATTCATGGTATTTAAAGACTCAGAACACTGCACATTTAAATGCTTTTTATACAGAGAAGCTGGCAAATAGCTCAGTGTTTCTTTTAAAGTCTTCTATTTTCTGCTTCTCAAATTTTGGACACCTCCAGACTCAGGAGAGCAGAGATGGAATTTACATGAAAATTAAAAAGCATTTTACATGTTCAATCTGTGTCACTTTCTAAACGTTACCTTCATGAGGGTGGAGGATGTTAGATTGACAGCTCTGGATACTGGCATCTCTATTTATAGCCAAGGAGCAGGGAAACCAAGGGCAGGAGCAGGGCAGGCACCTGCCCAGATGCCCTCATATTTCCTCCCTTTGCTGCCTCATCTCCTCCTCATCATCATCTCTGCCTTGTTTGGAGTCTCTCAGGGAGCAGCAGACGTTGGACCTCCTGCTCTCCCTTGCAGAGATCCCCATGGAAGAGGTGATGACCATTGCCAGCCACTGGTCAAACCGGGGCAGACTCTGTCACCCTGTGTGTTTGGGTGCTCACAGCCCAAGGGTGATCATGGAGCACCTCTACTATGAGGAAAGGCTGGGAGAATTGGGATTGTTCATCCTGGAGAAGAGAAGGATTTGGGGTGACCTAATTGCGAACCTCCAGTACCTGAAGGGAGTCAACAAGAAAGATAGAGAGAAACTATTTACAAGGGCCTGGAGTGAGAGGACAAGGAGGAATGACTTCAGACTGAAAGAGGGTTAGATTAGATATTAGGAAGAAATTTTTCCCTCTGAGGGTGGGGAGGACCTGGCACAGGTTACCCAGAGAAGCTGTGGCTGCCCCATCCCTGGAAGTGTTCAAGGTCGGGTTGGATGAGGCTTGGAGCAACCTGGGATAGTGGAAGGTGTCTCTGACCATAACAGAGTGTGGGAACAAGATGATCTTTAAGATTCCTTCCAACCCAAACCATTCTATGATTCTATGAGATGAAGAGGTCAAGAAATGTAACAGAGAAGCTCAAGATTATTTTTCCAGGATAATCCCCATCAAAATAGTCTGGCTTGTGTTGTTTCCAGGCTAGAGGCAGAAAGGTGTAGAAATAAGGCCACTTCAATTTACTGCACAGGACTGGAGAGCAAGGGAATCATGACAGGATGAGTGCTAACAAAGCAATTAGTGTGGGGCGGGAGTGGTGCTTGCCACAGAGCAAAAAGTTTGTCTCAAATTCACCTGAAACCAGGGATCAAGGGGAAATGTTCAGGTAAGAGTAGTAAAATTTCTCAAACCTGACCCAGCGCAGCCTCCATAAACCAGTGATTTCATCTCTACAGCCACATTTCTGGGGACAAAACTTCACATGCTTTCAAGACTGTGAGCAGTTGATTCGATTGTCAGCTGTGTTTGAATATCTTAACATCTCATTTTGGAGAGGCTCTTGCTTTATTTTTAAACTCTTTTTAAATTCTGAGAGCAGATAATAACATGTCAATTTAAAACCAAACTGTCCTTTCTTTTTATTTACAGATTGAATCATAGAATCCCAGAAAGGTTTGGGTTGGAAGAGACCTTAAGGATCATCCAGTTCCAACCCTCCGCCATGGGCAGGGACACCTGCTCCAAACCCTGTCCAACCTGGCCTTGAACACTTCCAGGGATGGAGCAGCCACAGTTTCTCTGGGCAACCTGTGCCAGGGCCTCATAGTGAAGAATTTCTTCCTAATATAGAGTGGTATAGAATTAAGACAACTCCTAGTATAGAATTAAGACAGTCACTAGCATAGATAAATGGTTACTACGGCAATTGAAGGAAGATAATAAACCAAAAAGGCCTGGAGCAGTGACTGACATAAATTGGTTAAAGACCAGACAATGGTCATTAGATCAGGGATTGGTCATGCAAGAGATCTGAAGGATCTGGAAAACGAGTTAATGACAATGTTAATATAAATGCTAAAACTGGAAACTGTTCACAAGCACTGCAATTTGATTACAGGAGTTTTTAACCAAAGAGTTTGACTTAGTTTACAAGGAAAGGGATTGAAAATATAAAAAGAGATAAAATAATAAAACTACTAAAAGAACACAATGAGTTGTAAACAAAACAGAGCAGCTATTTGCTGGGAAATGCTGTTTATTCAATCCAGTGAAGTTACCTAGTTAATGAATAAAAGGAAAAAATAAGTGATACAGTGAACCTGAGGTTTTCTTAAAGAAGGTCCATCAAAAGGTGTTATTAATAAAACAAAGTATTTCTAGATGCAAGGTGACAGCTTTCTCCTGGTTGAAAACTGGTGAAGAATCCAGTTCTTCACCACAGAATTGAATAGAAATTACCTCAGCAAACCTGGAATCAGACCCAAAGGAAGGTGGAAAACCAAGGCTGGTAATTCACATCTCCTGCGAAACCATAATTTTAGCTGAAGCACCTTGAAAACCTGCAGGATAAATTTAAAGTTGGAAAAGTGAGTTGCCATCAGCTTTGCAAACCTCCAAATGTCTCTAGAGATCAGCCACAGCACCCTGTGAAATCCATGCATGCCTTTATTCAAAGAGTTGATCAGACCCTTCCATGCTTCAGCCAGCTCTGCCTTTAGTTACAAGCAGTGACCCACCTTTAAAAATGTATTTTCCATGGTGCTTTATCCTGATTCAACATCAGTGGGAAAGCTCTTGTGGCTTCTTTGGGATTTACTTTTGGATCTTTTCAGAGCAACCTGTTTAAGAGAGGAAGAAAAGGCAAACAGTGCCATGTGGAAACCTTTCCATTCAGCCATTCCAGCACATTCTCTTGCACAAGGCTGTGGAGGGACAGGAGCAGGAGAGGGAAGGAGAACACTCCCAACAAGCCCAGTGCCAACCAGACCCCATGTTGGAGAGGGGGGAACTTCTCCCCAGGCCTGCAGCACAGGTGCTGCCTCAGAACAAGCCTTTCTCCCAAGGCAGGTGGCTTCCTAAGTAAGCAGGATAAACAAAAAGTGATTTGTCAGACTGTGCTTTCCCTCCTAGGATTTGAAAGAAAGGTTTTTAAAGTTGTGCTGAAGGCAGCAGTGACTCTAACACTTAGTGAGTAAGAAGTGTAACATTAGCGTGAAAACTGAAGCCAAAGAGGGGAACAGGAAGGAGAAAGCTTATGAGTCAGAGTAGTGATTGTGGGGGCGTATCAATATTTATAGCAAAAATCCCCAAGCTCCAACTGACTCTATCTAGTGGCACAAAATAGATTTTTTTAAATTTTTTTTTATCACTAATCAGGAAATCTGTTTGACAACAATAAAGACCTGTTGATTCAAACCTTGCGCTCTGCACAGCTACATCAAGCTCTGAAGACTATTTTCTGATACTTCTGTGCTACTGATGGTATATTTTAAAACAGAAATGTTTTCTAATAGCTTCTTAAAGGTCAAATCACTTGCCTTTTTATAGCCTACAATGATTGCTTGTACTGGATCTTACCTATTTATTATACTGCAATTAAGGCAAAAGAAATAATGAAATTATCCATGTATCATTTGTTTTCCAGATCCCAAATGTTCTTTCCATTTCAGAGTTGAAACATTCTGAGTTTGCTGAATCTGTTGCTAAGCAATTGAAGCCATCAAAGTTTAAATCTTGAATTATTATCCTTTATTGTCTGGAAATAGGATGCAAGTGAATGGATCAAAATGTGAGCTGGTATGTTTTAGTTCCAACTCCCAAGGGCTTCTCCCAGTCAAATTTCACCATGATCCCTGTGGCACAGGCGGAACCTTATTTTGAAAAGAGACAAATTTTCTTCATGTCGAGCTATCCCTTTCCAAATAGCATTTGCCAAAGAGTCTTTTGAGGTCATGGAAGCAACTTTGATTTATGAAATGTATAAATGTACCATGGAACATGTTAAATGCTTTTAACACAGCACTCAACTTACAGGGAGGCATTTTTAAGAGTGGAGAAAACAAGACTTAATGGAACAGACAGATTCTCACGTCCAGCTATTATCTTGTCCCACAAATGAATGGTTTTTTGCTTACAACAGCTAATGATACCCTACGCTCTGGTTGTGTTCGGAGTTGTGCTTTGTTTCCTAAATACTTCCTAAATAATTCTGTTTATTATCCACAGACATTTAATCACCCCTGGCTTAACTTTCAAAGCATGTTATCATCACTTGTTGGCTTAATCACTTGGTTCAGACAGGGTTTTCTGCAGGAAATTTTCCTCAGGCAGTCTGATAAGTTTGGGTAGCCACTGATGAAATCCAGTTTGGGAATTATTGATTGCTGATATTTTCATACTGTGCAGATTTTTATTTCAGGCTGGTAGGGATGTGGAATTCTGTGCTCTCTCGTGTGCTCTGAAAAGATATATACCAACAATAATATTATTGGAAAAAGCAAAGCAGCATTAACACACTCCATATTATGTTTCTGGGTTGAACTAGCTACTTAGTGACTTTTAAAACACAGCTCTTGACTAGAAATACTTCTGGAAAAATGAAATCAGAGTGGATTTTTGTTTCCTTTTAATGCTTCGAAAAATTTCAAATTTTATGTCACATATAAAAAATGCACAGCATGAGATACACAATTCTTTATTCCTGCCCAGTCTTGCAATATTATACAATAATTGTTCAGTGGAAGATATTAGTACAGTATCAGGTATAGAATATAGCCTGGAAAAGCTTCATGGCAACCTTTTTGGGTTTTAAAATGGGATAAACCTACATTTACAGATACGTGGGGACAACTGCAGGAAACTGAGCTTTCTATTTTTAAGTTAAACCATCTTGGGAAACGGCTGACAATTTGGCCTTGCATGCACTCAAAAAAGCTCAAGCTTTTGTGGATATATCCAACCAAAACAATCTTAGACACTGTCTCATTAATCAAAGATCATTAATGTGTTTCAAGGAAACAATCTGATGCAAGTGAAACTTCTCTACTAGACACATTTTCCGTCTGTTGACCAACAGCAAGGGAACAGCAGAACTCCTTTTCCTATAGAAAATTTCTCTGTTAGGGTTAGGACAAATGCTCAATCATTTTGGCATCATCTTCTTCCTCCTTTCCATCCATTCAATGGCAATGCATGAGGCCTCCAAACCCTTTGGAACTGCAAAAGATGAGATTAAACACATATTTAGAAGTTGGTCTCTTCTCACCCACAGATCAAAGGGATTCGTGTTTATTGATGATGTGGAAAACATAAGGAATTGAACAACTGACAAAACACACTATAAACAAAAGCTGTAGGTCATGGACTGTTAAGTCAATTGACATTTGAATATTGAACTATGGGAAGCTCTGGAGGCAAAAGCAAACAAACAAACAAAACCACTGCGGACTGCATCTTTTCAACACAGATTTTTCTCCCCTTTCGAGTACTTCTTAAAGAATGACACAGGGCTGGGAGAGCAGCATTTCCTTCCAGCACAAAGCTGGGCACATCAGCATGTGAAGGCCAAGATAAGCATCTTTAGGAGGATGTTTCAGGAAGTCGTTGTTTCTCTTTCCTTTCTGTGGATGCTTCTCTAACTCACGGCCAGGTTTTAGTCCTTCCACCCTCTGAACCACTGACACTCTGATGTGATTCATGGGTGTTAGAACTGGTCCTTGTTGAACGGATCAGAGCCAGTTCAGTCCTAAGTCATGAGGAGCAGCTGAAGGAACTGAGGGGACTCAGCCTGGAGAGAAGGAGTGGGAGGGACCTGGAGAAAAATCAGGGGGGACCTTCTCGCTCTCTCCAACTCCCTGACAGGACGGTGGAGCCAGGTGGGAGTCGGGCTCTGCTCCCAGGGAACAAGGGACAGGACAAGAGGAAACAGCCTCAAGTTGTGGCAGGGGAGATTCAGGTTGGACATCAGGAGGAATTTCTTCACAGAAAGGATGATCAAGCATTGGAAGGGGTTGCCCAGGGAGGTGGTGGAGTCACCATCCCTGGAGGTGTTCAAGAAACCACTGCACGTGGCACTCAGTGCTCTGGTCTGGTTGACAAAGTGGGGATTGGTCACAGCTTGGACTTGATGATCTTGGAGGTCTTTTCCAGCCTAAATGATTCTGTGATTCTGTGAAATTATGGTAAGAGTCACTTAAAGGCAGATGAAATTAAATATACTTTTAAAGAAATTGACAGTTCAGCGTGGAAGTATTTCTGGGCTGAATCCATCTGATCAGATGGATCGATCAACAGCAGTGGTGCCTGTCAGAATGACGAGGCACCTCTCTAATTACCATCACTGCGTAGGTACAGGCTGCCTACTTACTCACAGCAAGAACATTTCTCAACAGGACCCTTATTTTTAAAAAAATATATTAAATAATTGAGGCTTTTCTGTGGAGGTTTTCTCATACTTTCCTATAATAATAGTGTACATAATACATGTGCTTTGTTGCTTCATTTTCTTTCCTTTTACTTTTGATAAGGTAGATTTACTAAAATCTGAATTTAAATATTTATACTGTAGGCTTTTTGATTAGCATATTTTGAAGTTAATCATAATAGGGCTTAGCTCATTTAGTGGATGTGTCAGTAAAATGAATAATGAATTCAGTGACAGGGATGAAAAGGAAAGGATGAAAAAGAAGTAATTTATACTTGTGAAAATGATAATGTCTGTTACATGGGGACAGTCCTACAGAAAGTTCCTGTTCCCTTTACAATTCAAGGAACATTTTAGAGAATGCATTTTTGGAATATGAAATATTTTAATCCAAATTTTAAAACTTCCACTAAATTAGCTTTTAAAGATTCCCTTAACTTTAATGGGAAAGAATTCAGACTCTTTTAATATATGGTACAAAGTTGATCACAGAAAGAATTTAAATCCTGGTTTGAAAGTATGAATGGACAGAGCTATCATGATTTCAAATACCAGCCTTCTGCAACCCCAAGGTAGAACATCAATACGAATGTTCTGTTATCATCTATTCATATACATATTTTTATATATATTTAATCCTGAACTTTTGGAGATCTTGTTTGTTTATTCTTTGCAGCCACAAAGGTCAGAGGATTATTAGGAAGCCAAAACTGATATATGTGCATGACTAAAAGTACTGAGCTTTGAAAGAAATGCCTGGCATCACATGATTTGTCACAAAATGATGGGAACAAGCAAAACAGAAGTCAACTGAACAGGAGAGAAGGATTTATTTTGTTTCATCTTAGACAACTCTGACACATAACATTTTGTCTCAGATAGTCAGCCCAGACAAAGAGCATCTCTAGAGCATCATCTCTTGGAGAGCTCGACATTGGGTGAGGGGACTGATGCTTGGTAATGCCTCTTATTTGCCATCAACCATTTCCTTGATTTATATTTTTTTTCCTACCCTTGCAAATTTCCTGTGGGAACATGAAAGGTGAAACTAATGAACTGATTAATTGCCTAACCTGTTAGATGAAGACAATGTTGTGCAAGATTTGCCACTCAGCATTACAACAAGTCAAAGAAAAAAGCTCTTCATTTACATCATCTGAAACCATTCACAAATATGACAGAAAAATTCATTGGTTTAGCTAAGAAAGCCAGACACAGAAATTTCAAAACTTAAAAAAAAAAATGGCTCTGACATTTTTCTAATGAAAAGCCCAAGGACTTCTTTATATGAAAAACATTGCATTTAGAAATTAACTTAAATACATTTTTAAAGGATGGAACCATCCCTAAATGAAACAAACTCATGAATGCACTATTAAAGGGTCAAATGGGATGCAATTTTTCAATCCAAACCTAATTCATCTGTTTTTTCTTCCATCCAAATGATATTTGTAATGTAATTAATGAATTAATTTAGCCAGGCTGATGAGCTGGCACTGTGACAAGCTCCATTCAGAAGCCAGTCCATTTCTTTTCGTGAGTTCAGGATCAGGAGCAAAATGCAGGCCTGGTCCTGCCAATGTTATGCCTGTACAAGGACAGATTTCTGTATTGGTGTGATGACTTGGTCTGTGATTTATCCCAAAATTACAGCAGTGGGACCCATTGGTTAGCTTTCACCAGATCCATTCCTTGGTATCCACCTTCTTGCAGAATTTGCTTTTTTCCTGGCTGGTTGCCCACAGTTCCTTCCCTCACCTATTTCCCAAGACAGGCAGCTGAGCCCTGTGCTGGACACTGGACACACTGCAGCCCCTCTTCATTTCTTCTCAGCTTTTCAGCCTGGCTTGAGGTCCATTTAGAAACTCTGGACCAATATAAAAATCCTTAAATCCTTCCCAAACAGAATTTGCAGGTGGGAGTGGAGGCAGCATTGCTCTGTCACATTTCATGAAGCTCTTCATTGCAAACCAGAACTACAACTGATCATCCCAATGGGGAGGAAAACAAATCATCCTGTATAAACGAGATGCAAATCATTAATTTCTAAACACTTCTCTCTGTAATAGTATTCAGAAGGGAGCTTGGATCTATTTAGAAGACCAGAGGGATACGATTACAATGTTCTTATGAAGTTTAATGGAATTTGAGCACCTAATTCCCCAAGGCTTCTTTGAAAATATCATTCAAAATTATTTACCAAAGAGACTAAGATCTTTTTAAAGCAGTTTCTCTAGTCTACACTTGATATCTTCCTTCTTTCCTTTTGTTGTGGTGGTTGTTATAAATATTCAGTGGTTTTTATGAGCCTCAGAGGACCTAAAACGGTCTTCAAAGAACTCGCTTACATGTATTCACATATTTAGAAAACCCTGTTTCTTTAAAAGAAATATTGTCTGAATTTCTGCAAGTCTGTAGCTAGTGAAAAGAAATGTTTTACAGTAAATAGTACTTTCACTGAGGAACAAAGGAGCAGAAGACAGGATGAGGAGATGGGAGAAGTGATATATGTTCAAGGAATTCCTGTTACGGAGCTCTTGAGAAATATTTTTCTATCCCAACACAAAATGTCATTAAACTAAATTTCTTCAAGGTTTTGTTGTGCAAGATAATGAGAACTAAAATTCCACTGAGATAAACCAGAGGCTGTTTGTTCTCTATCCCATCTATGTTATGTTGACAATGAAGGGAAAGGGTAAGAAGAGCTGCTAAAATAACCCTGAAATGTTGTGGTTTGCACTCACACCTTCAAAGGTGATTTATCTGATGGACATTTCAGTTAAAGCATTTACAGCCTCCTGAAGGCAGCAGAAAAAAAAAAACTTTTCCAATAAAATGGCAGGTGTCAAATGGAGCAACTCCAGGACAAAGTTAGGAGACGAAATCCAAGTGTAGCTATAAATGAATAATTAAAAAATTTATAAGATTATCCTGCCTGTATCTTTGTGTGTGCTTCTCAGAACTGCTGCTAAACAAAACCTGAGTTTTCCTGAGCACATTCTGCTCATCACAAGCAAAAACCAACACGAATTCCCAACACAAAGGCACTCCCCATTACAGGGTTGCCAGCAGCAGCAGCCTTTAAAGATCCCTTGAGCAACAGCTCCAATATATTCTGGTATCTATTTTATATCCTTCTTTATCTTGTAGGCTGGTCTGTGCAACAACACGCTTTTCTCTCCTGAAGCACAGCAATCCTGGCACATATTTCAAGCTCAAAGGTATTATTTCCCTTTGGGTTTTCATCCTATTTTTTGCACAACTGTTGTGAAATCCGAACAAGAAGTAACTTCAGCAGTATATGCTGTGCACATTTCAAATTTGAAACACAGCTCTACTGCAAAGCTGTCAGGAGTCCTTAAAATCTTTGGGCTGAAAAATCATTTATTGGCTCCACAGGGGAGGTGTTCTAGTCCTCTTATCAACTTCCTCTGGACTTGCTCCAACAAGTCCTTCTTATGTTGGGAGCACCAGAACCATATACACTGTTCCAGGTGGGGTCTCACAACAGCAAAGTAGAGCAGGACAATCACCTCCCTTCAAGGATCCACCCTCCAGGCCAAGGTCAGGGCAATGCTGGTCATCCAAATCCTTCTGCATTTGTTCTGACGACAGTAAAAGCAGACTGGGATGCTCAGAATTTTTCGCGGTCCAAAATTTCAAGTTTTCCAAAGGCTTACAATTTTGCCTTGTGCTTGACAAAAAGTGGAAGAGGAACACGCCACTTGAGCAATACCCACAGGGTAATCAATCACTGTGGGAGAAGATTGAAAACAATCTGGCCTCCCACAGTAGGTTCAAAGCCACCAGCACCATTCATGGCATGTTTTATGCATCTGTTATTCCATAGTGGGAAGCCATTCAACAGATGGTTTCATTTACACTTATATTAGGTATGTAAAGTTGTGAGCTTGTTTGTAACAAGTGATAAACAAGTTTGAGCTATTAAAAAAAAAAAGTGTATTTACGCCAACCAAATTTTCAATACATGTTTGCTGCTACTGTAATAAGAGATAAGGTTTCAAATACTCAAAGACCCATGCTGGGAGGGACACAGAAGGATCCACCCCCTGCTGGTCCTCCAAATCCTTCTGCTTTAGCTCTGGTGACAGTAAAAGCAGACTGCATTGCTCAGAATTTTTCCCAGATTAAAATTTCATGTTTGTCCAGAAGCTTAAAATTTTCAAAGCTCAGAAATTCACTAGGGTCAGTTAGAACACAAGAGGTGCATCTGCCCTCTGTCAGCTTAAAGCCATTCCCTCTGAAAACACTGATCCACTGAAACAGCCATTGAACAGGGATTTAAACAGAAAGGGCTTTCAGACAGCATCCACCTGGGTTTAACATCAGTTTAGGATTCAGGCAGTGGCTTAGAGTTAGAAAACAGTAGCTGGGTCATGAGCAATGAAAAGCACAAAGTTGAACAACTTTTCCAAACTTCTAGTTATAATCAAAAATGAAAACTGAATATTCTTCACGCCTACAAGTCCCAAATTCTTTTGAAATTCTTGCCAAAATTCTCATTCTCAATGACTGTGGCTTAAGTGAATATTTTGTGAAATTATTCCCCACCACCAGCAGCTTCACACCTTCCACCACCCCTTTGATCAAGGTAGCATGACACACTGAGAAGCTTCTGACCCACTGTTCACTGAGCAGACTTTGTGCCTTTCCATCAACTCACTTCTTCCCAAAATAAAGAATCCATATAAAAATTCCATATATAAATTCCGGGAAAAGAGTTCTAACTATGACCAAAAAAAAAAGTTAGTTTATGTTAACATTTTAAGCAATGATTTGTACATAATAACTGAAATGACAGAGCTGAGCTGAAACAGTTTCTGAATGCAGGTATTTAAAAAGCAAATGTAAAATAACTCAGAGTGGATTTGTGGTAGCCTTGGGGAAAAAAATGAAACATTTTTGACAGTGATGGTGTAGCATTTTTCTTGTTTTGTTTTCTCTTTTTCTTTTCTTACCATTATCAAGTTTCACTCAAGGTAAAAATTTCCATTGCTTGAGGAAACGGGCAGATAGGCACTAGTGAAAAAATAGGTAAGATGAGCAGGTCCAGGTACGTGGCATTAAAAGGGACCCCCAGAGTTGTCAAGCCCAGCTGCTGCTCCAGACACAAGCATCATGCAGCCACTCCCACAACTCAATGGGGCTGCTGAGATGTGCTCATAGCCCTCATGTGAACCTCTCCCACCCACATCACACCTCAGGAGGAGATGAGCTGCCCCTGAGCCACAGCATCCCAAATGTGACACCATGTCATTTCCTAAAGTTCATCCATGATCTCTGTGTAGCAGCTTGTTCATGAACTGCCCTTTTAAATAAATGCTTCTCCTGCTCGCTTTCCAGGGTATTTATTCCCTAATGCATCCACAGTCATATATCCCACCTCCCCTCAGCCCCTGTGCTGGGAGTGGAAGCACACCTGGCTTTCTCTTCTCTCCTGACCACCCTGGTGGAACAACTCTGTTCATCCCAGATGGCCTCTGCTCATCCCATCATCTGCAACATCCCAGCTGGCTTCCCATCCCTTCACACCATTTCACCTGGCACACTTCACTGGGTCAAAAATTCTCTATTTTGAGCAAACTGTTCTCGTGAGCCCCCTGGTTTCTTGGGTGCGAGGTGTTGCGCTTTTTTTCAACATTGCCTGAAACCTTCAGTTCTGCTGGAAAAAATGTTGGTGTTCTTCTGTGACATTTCCTGGGCTGCTTGCCTGGAAGGCTCTTCTCAATCTCACACTCTGCCCGTGGGAAAGGAAGGAGCTGACAAGCCTTGGGGAGGGAGAGGAGCTGGCACTGAGAGTAGAGCGGGTGAAGGAAGGCTGCAGTGCAAGGGAAGAGGAGGAGGGTCTGCCACTGGCCCCCCAGACAAGCACCTTCCAGCCTTACCAGGAGCATGGACCTTCACAAAAATCTTCTAATCCCTCAGCCAGCATGTCAAAGGAAAAGAAATAGAATAAGAAACCTATTTTGGTTTCTTCAAAACAGCCAGAGATTCTCTCAGTGCAGCTGGTGCAGAAGATGACAGCATTTTTACCTGGACCAATTTTCCATAAGACTTTTTTCCCCCCCTCTCCAACCAAAACTCATCACACCAATTCTCTCTTTGCTCCCCTCACTTTTCACAACTCTGTTTCCTCACTTGCCCTTTATATTCTAATCTCATATTGAAACATCTTCTCTCTTGCCCGCTGGCAAAGCACAGGTTATTTTTATACCTCTCAAAGGTACAAAGCACAGAAAATCACAGTCCAAGGCCTCATTTCTCCTGCCTTGTTAACTTCTCTAACCACAGTTTAAGCAGCTCTAGGGGAACAGCCTCCAGATCCCACAGCCTGGCCAGAGCTGTTACCTGACTCTATCCTCCTGAATTATTGCTCACAGACCCTCTGTAAGCACCTTCTGCCACCTCAGGCAGTGCTTCCATAGCCCTGACAGCACATTTTTGTGCTGCCAGATCACCCAGCCATGTAACATTCTCCGGATGAGACAGGGACATCCAAATGCTTTGGACAAGGTGTTAAGTTTCCCAAAGCCCAAAAAAATCACATTTTCTCAGTTTTGTAGCTGTGTGCTTTCTCTGCATTTCTTTTTCACAGGGCCAGATTTTAAAAACAGCATTTTTGATGCACATTTTTTCTTGCCAAGAACATTGTCACCCAGACAAGAGCTGGAGATTTCCTTCTTCCTGGCTATAAACTGACTAGCATGCTTCAGGAACAACACGTTTCTAACCTGTGCTTTCTCATAGATTTCTGTGTCCATCTCTTCCAACCACATGTGCCGAGGGAAAAGTTGCACTTAGAGGAACTGTGAATTTGGAAAACAAGGATTATTAGTGTTGTTATTATTATTATTCTCCCCTCGTTGTCCCAGAATTTGAGGGTTCATTGCTACACTGGCTGCAGAGTGGAGATGCCAGAGTCAAGAAGGGGACAAAGCAGCCAGCCCTGCCAGGGACAGGCAAACAGGACCAAGGGTGACAACAGGGCAGCACCCCCAGCTACAGGAGATACAGCCCCCCAGTAATTTGGCAAGAACTGAGCGAGTCCAGTGGCCACGGACAGGGTCTGCCACAGTCCAGAGCCCCAGAAAAGTGATGGAGCTCCTGCCAATCAAGCCATAATGTCAGAGCGTGCTGGCATCCTCGTGGTCATGGCTGGGAGGGGCTGCAAAGCATCGTGGTGATTCCCTTGTCCTGCACCCCATGATGTTGAGCCTCACCACAAGTCCTCACACCAGAGTGGCTCCCTGGAGCTTCCTTGCCCCAGCCAGCTGGTTCTTCTGCAGCAGAAACATTTCATTCTTGAAACATTTTTGGCTGTACTTTGCCTTAAAAATAAAATGTGCAAAATCAATCTGTGCTGCAATATTGAAATCTGACAGCATCGCTCTGCACAGGGCAGCCTGGTTATTAACACAACCACTTACAGCAATTTTCCTACCTTTCTCTGGAAGCATTGATACAAGGTGAGATAAAAGAGCATGAGCAAGTTTGCCCCTTAATTCATGTGGGTCACCCAGTAAGCAAGTTTCTGCAAAGAAACTGGTGCATTCAATGTCTTTGCAAATACATCTTCTGGGGAGTTGCAGGGGGGTATGAGATCCCCTCTGTCAGCTCATGTCAGTCAGCAGATGTAGAGCAGGGGAGTGCTCTTTCTGGGCAAGGAACTCATTAGCAGACTTCAGTGGTGTAAATCAGAGGTAAATCAACCTTGCAATATAAATTCAGAGAATGACCAGGCATGGCAGGCTAGTAACAAGAAAGTGGCGATTCATAAATATCTGGGCAGTTCTGTGTAGCCAAGATGCCTTGAGAGTGTGGAGCAGTGGATTAGGGATACCAGAATCATTGACAGCACTGGCAGTCTCACGGCTCAATCCCAGGTATGCTGCTGGGGACACATCCAAACACTCCTCAGACAGGAATGGCTCACGGGATGGCATCTTTCTACTTGATGACGCCACTGTTACTGAACTGTTCTTTCCCTGCAAACGACCCAGTCCAGCAAGACTTTTGACATACTAAGTCATGCTTCATTTGTTTGTTGACTTGCTCGGGAGGACTCTCTGGGATATGACATCCTGAAAGACTTCACAGGAAGAGTTACAGAACTGCAGGCAAAAGAGTACATGTCATTTATTTAGTGAAAAAAATAAAATATGCATCAAAGCAACTTCATGAAAGTTGTTAGGACGCAGCCTAGCTTTAATTTGTATGTGTAAGATCATGGGACTTGTTTCTACACTGTCACTTCAGTTGCATCATTGCCATCATTGGCATCACTCATTATTGGCAGCTCTGAATATTTAATTACAACCTCACACATACATTCTGCCTACCAACAGGCTCTGATTTCTCTGTATCACCACAACTTAGGCAAGATCCTGCTGGATCTGTCACGGATCCTACACCTTTAAAGGGAAATCACGGAGCTTCAGTTTAAGAGTGGTAAACTCTGTACTATTGCTCACTGTTTAAAGCAATGACAGTCACGTACTTCATCTTAGTGGCAGGCTGTGTTAGGTTTCTTTATATGAGCAATACAGAAAAGCAAAGATCTGGCTCTCACTGCTTAGTAAAAAAGCCAGCAATGAAATTCAAACAAATAAAAAAGATCCAACAATTAGTATGAAGAATTTCTCCCCTTCTGTTGAGTAATTGTGTGAGCAATTGACTGCCTTCTACCTAAAATTCTCCTTCAAAGATAATAGATACAGCATATTTTCTCCCTTCTTGCCCCAAGCTGGCTTTCAGTGAGTGATGTACGCTGTAAAAAGACTGTTATTTTAGCCCAGGAGGGGTTGTGGGGAGCTGGTGGATAAAAGGATGATTTTTTTAGACAGTTTCTTAGAAAACTGTGTTGAAAAGGACAATAAAAATATATTACGATGCAATTTGTCCTCAAGATGTTCTGAGAAAAACCCACATATTTTGCATAGTGGTTGTTCAGTTAAAGAGGACAAAATTGCACTTGATATATTCAGGAATTGCTGCAACCGGATTTTAAAAAATGAATCAGCCTTGACAGGGCTGTATCTTGTCCAGATTTTGATGATCTATGCCACTAAAAGCCCTGTTCATTGTCTAAGCTGAGTCCTCTTAAACAAATACTTTAATCAGTCTTGGAATATAACATGAGGAGTGATGGGGATGCAGCTGGATGCAGCTCCGTGTCCTCACTGAACCAAGCAGTCAGATTCTGTGGGTTTGTTAACATGATCAAAGCAAATCCTGGGCATTAATTTAATGGGAGATGCCTGTGCATGGCAGAGGTCAGAGATGCTGCAGAGGATTCAGAGTTCAGCAGCAGCTATTTGAGCCCTGGAGAGCGAGCGATTCTCCGTGATACCTCCATCTGACAAGGGGAATTTCCAGGGAAAATGTCATGACAAACTGCCCCCTTTAGCACGCTGAGCACAGCAGTGGAGCTCCCTCGTGGAAAAGGGAAAAACAGATGGTTTAAGTCTCCCTTGCAGGGAAGGGAGTGGGGGAGTGGCTGTGAGTGCACAGCGGAGGAAGAGCAGAGCTTTGGGGGCAGAAAAGCAAAGGTCTGGCTGATGAAGCCTAATATATTTGGGCAATATAAGCAAAGGAGCTGAACTGGGGAGATGCTGTTATTCAGGAACAGACTGAAAGAAACTGTCACCAACAAGCCTTCAGGTTGCCTTTAAAATAGCCCACATTTTATATTTGGTGTGTTAATAACCTAGATATTTTCTAAAGTGCTAAACTCCATCTTAATCTTAACGCTACTCTGAAACTGCAAAATTTTCTTTCTTTTACTTTTCAGTTCTGGTTCTTTCCCTTTATTTCTAAATATATATTAAACTTATGGAAGTTTTACTTTTGCTTGATATTACTTTGAATTTGTACTCTGGGCAAATAGCCATGCTGACACATAAACAGGTTAGAAAATGTCCTGTAAAAGCACTGCTTGGAAAATATCACCTTCCAACTGAAAATCTCACAAAACCAGCCTTGCTCTGTATTTTCAGGATATTCAAAAATGCTCATATTTCTTTTGGGGAAAGAGCTTCATTTTTTAAGACAAAAGGTTTTATAATTCTCTTTTCTATTTCAGGAGAATATTCACACTAAATAAGAATTCGTGCTTCTATAATCAAATCATTTATCTTTAAATTTTCTGTGGGAGGAGATCTTCATCCAGACTCAGAGCCTGAAATCTCATAAAAAATTCCAAAGAGGTAAGGGCAGCATACATAGGAAATTATGCTTTTTATGGTTGTTTTTCTTGTATATGAGGAAAACCATTGATTTCTGAGACTATCCTTAGCCCATCCAGCTGCACTTATTTTGTCCTTATCAAAGGGGAGAAAGGAGCAGATGCAGAGCAGAAAATGCCTCAGCTCCTACAGCACCAGCGGCTTGGGGTTCACAGACGAAGAGAGAGAGCATCTCTTGCTGTGGGCAGCCTGGGATGGGACATCAACCTCCCAGCCCAGGGATCACCTAATTCAGAACCTAATTCTCCACCCAGCCCCAACTCACCGGCATCCTTTGCCTGGTGGCTTTTAACATTTGAAAAGGAGTTATGCAACACAGCATATCTGAAGCACTTACAAAGAGAGAACAGAAAAAAAAAATAAAAGAAGGAAAAAGAAAACTTTAAAAGGCCTTTAATGTGGGAGGGGTGGAATTTTGAAAGGGTTAGGCTTGAAGCATTTGTTTCATGTGTTAAGTTATGTCAGTGGTTACACATTGACATGGCTATGGTTCTGTTTGGACCTAGTGCTTCTGGAGAAGGGGAAGGGCAAGTTGCTGCCTTCAGAGGTGAGGCTGGACCTCCTCATGGTGTGGACCAACAACCATAGAGCACTAAGAGCAAACAGTGGACTGAGAAAGAGGGTTTTGTTTCATTTGAAGCCCTTGCAGAGCTCTCACCACCCAGCCTCATAGTATGAGGTTCTAACAGAGCCAGAGGCACATTCCCTGCTGCACCCTGGTGCACTGGGTGTTTGTGACTTTGCCTTTTCAAATAGCAGAGGATGCTTCCAAACCTCCTTGGGGAGCCACATGTGACTCCTTTAGCCTGGAGCTCTCCTTTTAACCCCGTCCCCACGCTGGCAGAGAAGTGTTCATCCTCCTCTATTACAGTCTTTCCTAAAGAATGGATCTAGCAGTTCCTGCACTCATACCACCCCCAGCCTCCTCTGTGTAGCACCAGGCAGGGTGTCAGGCCTGGGGTCAAAGCAGCAGCAGTTTCCCATTGCTAAGGTGCTGCCACAGATGCAACTCCAGAGCCAGGCGCTCCTGTGCCCCTCACTGGCCTCCCATGGTGCATTTCCAGTGCCAAAGCTGAGAGACTAACAAAGTAAATCAGCTCTAAAGCCAACAGCAAAATATCCAGAGCACAGCAAACATGGATCAAGTAATAAGACAACACAAGAATGCTCTTTTTTTTTATTTACACAATAGGGTAAGTGGCACTGTTGGAGGGCCAGAGCAACACAAGTTACATCTAGATGAGGATTTTATCCCAGCCCTCCTAAAAATGGCACGGCAGAGGCTGGAGCAACCAGAACTCTGCCCTCAGACACCTCTCTGTGGCTTCCCTTGTTGAGCAGCCCTGGGCTGAGCTCCCCTGGCGCTCCACACGGTTGCCCGGCTCACACGCTGGCTGCTCTTCTCCTGCTGCAAATTTTCCAGTTCCTCTCTTGAACAAGCATCATCAAATGTCTCTTTGCCTGAGTCATTCCTGCCTGGAGAGGATGGCTGAAAATCTGAGCTCACTTTCTGTCTCTCTAGCTTGTGGTTGGGTTCCTGTGACTCACCCATCATCATCTCAGACTTCTTTGGGTTCAGGCTATTTTCTAATTTCTCTCCATAAGACTGTAAAGATACACTGTCCATGACCCTTTTTTGAAAATTTAGTTACATTTTTGTAACTTTCTGCTGAACTCCTTCACTGTATGTTGCTATTTCCTGCATTTCAAGGAAACAGTCTGAGCTCTATCATATGTCTACACATACAAAAGAAACCTCTCCTCTATTATTAGCATCACAGAATGGTTTGAGTTGGAAGGGACCTTAAGGATCATCCAATTCCAACCCTCTGCCATGGGCAGGGACACCTTCCACTAGACCAGGTTGCTCCAAGCAACATCCAACCTGGCCTTGGACACTTCCAGGGATGGGGTAGCCACAGTTTCTCTGGGCAACCTGTGCCAGGGCCTCACCACCCTCACAGTAAAGATTTTTTTCTGTATATCTAACCTAAATTTCCCCTCTTTCATTTCCAACCCATTACTCCCTCTCCTATTACTACAGCCTCTGATGATGAGTAGCTCTCTGGCTTCCTTTGCTCTCTTTTACTCTGATTTTCAGGGCAAAGTGGACTCCACAGCAAACACCAAATTGTTCCAGAGACCAATTGCTGCTCTTGTTGAGTATATTTTCCAGTAGACATCCTATTTAGCTTTTAAAGCTCTTGATCCTGTCTGAAGATGGCCATCCATCAGGTGTGACTGCCACACTGGCTGAGGAAATGGCTTCAGAGGAGAGTATTTTGGAGACAAATCAAGCCTATGGCACTGCCTGAGCTCCTTAAATACGTCTCAGAATACAGATCCTGGACTATACTGTGGAAATACTCCCTTCTGTGGTTATTTGAGCACTCAGCCAGAGCACTCAACCCCCAGGATGGATTACAATGTGAATGAAGGGCAGAAGCACATTGCAGAAAATAAAATGCTAAATTTGAAATTTGTTTTATTGCTTGTGCTCAACCACAAGCTGCTTTCTTTTCTCTTTAGATGTTTACCTTAGTCTCCATATGCTACATTAAGATTTATATTTCAAATCTGAAAACAGCCATTTCTTGAAGAGATAAACAAACAACAAGCAATTGATTCCAATCAGAGAATTTGGTTTTCTTCATTTTTAAAGCCCCTCTAGAGTTATCTATAGCTCTCTGAATAATGCAATTTCTTAATGTTCACAGCCATTTTTAAATAACATTCATTCCAAAGGGTTTCAACACAAGGTGCCAGTTGTAAATGCAGTGCTATTAAAGCCAATGGAGCTGTGAAAATTTATACATAATTCTCCATGACTGTACAAAACACTGGTGAAAAATGGGCATGCACTATGCACTTATAAATTCTGATTTTGGAACTATTCTTTCAATAGGTACTTGCTTTTCGTGTTCATTTCTTCCTTCATTGGAGCCTGACATTCAACTGAAATTATCTCCTCTCATTTAGAAAGCAATGTATCAGAGCACAGTAAAACACACATCAGCTTTATTATTATCTAACAGAGGAAACAGTGGTTAACGGACAGCAGAATGAAGAGGGATAAAACAATTACAATATTAGTGTCTGCCTCACATACAGCAGGGTACTACATAACCACAAGTCCATTACAGGGGATTTCTCAGATGCTAAGAAGGTTAAATGGTTGAATGACTTATCCAAAAGTGATTGCTTTTCTGATCTCAGGTCTCTCATGCTATGGCAACATTATCTCATTACTTTCAAAATGACTCATGTGGCTTTTTTTAATTATGCTTTGACTCTTCTGTGAGGTACCATCTCAACCATCTGGAGCCCGTCAGCTCCACCCAAGGTATGTAAAGCTCCTTGCACCAGCTCAGGCAGGACAGCGAGGGGCAAACAACCCCAGGGCTGTGCCCGCTGGTGCAGTGACCAGGGAGAGGTCAAAGGTTTTGTGTTTTACCCAAGTCACCCAGATGCAGGTTATTCCACAGCTGTCACAGCCTTGCCCACAGGTCAGGGCGGGACTCAGCCATTCACTCCAGCTGATGGGAAATACTTGTCTTGATGAAGCATGAGGGCACCCACACATAAATGTACACATCCCACTGCTCCCTGCAGGGAATGGTCAGGGCTCTGCTTACTCTGGCTGATCTGGAATATTTCATGACAGGGAGGTGGGTGAGTGGGTGGCTTATAACAGGAAAAAATAGTGTAAGTGCTGAAAATGAGTGAGGAGGGGAGACCTGCAGGAATACAAAGGTTGGCTTGGTCCTCTCACTCCTTCTCCTTCTCTCTCTTTGAGGTTGCAGCTTTTCCATCAGCTTAGATGGTTCCTTTCTCTTTGCCCAAGCTTTCCATGAGCTTTAGGATGAAATAAGCAAACCACCCAAGCCAACCTTAAGAAGAAAACCACGCATGAGGTGGTTGGACTATTATGTGAGGTCATCTTGCACATGTGACAGTGGAGTAGATCTTCCAGGCTTTCTCTCTTCTCTCTAGAAAGCTTCAAACACTGGAGAATTGATCAGGAAGAAAGTAAAATACATCAGTAAAATAAAAGAAATACTTTCAGAGACAAAAGCAACAATGTGTCAATTCCTTCTGAAATTTTCCAGAAAATGAAAATTGTAGCTTGATCCATTTCTGGATTTTTTCAGACCAACTCAGATCCTCAGTCTAAGCAATTCCTGTTCTTCTCCCTTTCCTATCAGCTCCATCAAAAGACCTGAGTACTTGAAATGGAAATGAATCATGTAAAGGAACTCCAGATTTGTCTTTCAGTTTTGGTAATAAAAATCTTTCTTTGATCCTGTACACATCTTGCAAGATGTCACACTTGTTGCCTGAGAACTTCAGCAAAACCAAATTAAGGAGCTGCCAGATTTTTCCTGTCTTTCAATTCCTATGATACAAGAATTGTAAAGGATTCTGGTTTTTTAGGGTCAGATAAATATCAACAATTTAGTTGCTCTGCTTAAGCTTGGGTTTAGAAAGTTGATGGGACCATTAGTAAAACAGGGTCATTTAAGCATTTTTCAGTCAGCTAAGAAAAAAAAAGAAAGTAGCTATGATGCCTATAGGCATAAAAAATAATTTAAACAATTCTCTCCTCTCTCCACACTCATTTTCATATCACAGAAAGGCCACATCTAATTGGAACAGAGCCAGAATGCAGCTTGCTTCTATTTCAGACTGCTTCATATAGTTTTTATCATCAAAACTCCTGTTTAGAGAGACTAGTAACACACAGAGGAGATTTTTGTATCTTAATATCAAAGATTATTTTAAATGTACAACATTTTGCGTGAAAATGTAATCCTGCAAAGCTGCTGCCAGCAATTCTTTCTTCAAAAGGCATATGTGGGGACTGGAGCCAGACAACAGAAACTCTCCTCATGGTGGGCTGTGAACACAAGTTGGGTATGTTGCTGGTATGAGGCAAAATTGGTGTGAATTCCAACCATGCAGGCTGACAGCCCTGTGGGGATTGTTTTCCCCCAAGATTCCGCCCAAGGAAGCCTCCTGGATTCAGGCTTGGGTGTCACAGATGGGAGCAGCAACTGCCCAGCACTGGTCTGTGCTGCTGGCAGCATGAGTGGGACACAATTCTTTTCTCTCAAATTCACCAAATCCCTCGTGCCTCTCCCCCATCTTTTGCCTCAATGTGAATGGAGCTTCCAGCTGTTCATTTTCCTTTTTATTTCTGTTGCTTAAGTACTCTCAAGCTGTGTCAGCTTTAACAGAAAAGATTTCTGCTGATTTCCTTTCCTGGATGGCAGTGCTGGAATCACCCTGGGCACACAGCAAGGTGTTTATTAAACACACACATAGAAGCAAGGGATTGGCAATATCTTCCCTCTCACACACTCTGGTGCATACTTTCATTAAAGATTTTTAAAATGCAAATGACACCTCTCTCCCTCTTTGTTATTGTTTAAAATTAAATCCTTAATATTGGAAAACCCAGCTTTGCAGCCAATGTAGTGGGGCTGGGAGTGGAGGGTCCTGGTTTCACAGCCTCCATCCTCACTGCTGTTTTCCACATGCCTGTACCTTTTCTGTACTCTTCATTTAGAGGTCCCTTCTCCAGCTGGACAACCTTGTCTGGGCAGGAAACTTTCTCAGCCCTGTTCTTCCACCTTTTCTAATGACAAGTGAAAAATACTTTAACTCATTTCTGTTACACTACTCATCCCATAAGGTGATGGCATTGTAAAAACAGCGCTTTTCATCTCATGTTTAAACTGAAATGTCTCAGGTAGGAAGGTGCAGACCTCCCTGGGCACACGCAGTGTGAGGTATTGTCAGAAACAAATTGCTGAAGTTCAGGTGTCTTTTTCATTGATGGAACAGCAAAATCCAACAGAAGGCACTGCTAGACCCAGCCACCTGCAGAACTGCCTGCTCTCACTCCAAAACATGGCAACCTTTGAGATTGTCCTCACAACAGCCACAAATTTGCATGTGGGAAACACAACTCTCCTTTTCTCCTGTTCTCTTACGCTGCATTGACTTCACTGCTGTGACTGACACTTTGAAAGTTTGTAGGTTTGCCTGAGGCACAGATCCAGCATAGAAAAATCTCTCTTCAAACGGCTGAGGCTCAGCAAAGAAATAAGCACTAAAAAAGGGTCTTCTGAGGGAAACATCAGAGAGTCTTAAGGTGGTCTGGACCTCACCTGAATCTCATTGTGCTAATCAGTGAGGGGGGAACTGTGCACACAGAGCTCTGCAATCTCATATATGTCAGGTTAAATCTAATGCAAATCCCAAGGAGTAAATTATATTACTGTGGATTTATTCAGCTGTAATAGACCAGCATTTGTCCCCAAGTGACTCCAGCATTTCTTCTCTGTGTGTACAATCTCTTCCCTGCTAATGTGTCCCCACGGGAGGGAATGTTTCTTCTGCTAAGCAGGAAACAGGGGAAGAAACCAATTGCTTCTGCTTGATGGGAGAATTTCAAATGTACAATTTCTAGAAGACAGAGGCTCCTGTCTGAAATGAACACAGATTTGTAACCATGCCCTCACATGGAAATCACAAGAAACTCAGTTTGTGAAAATCTGAAACAGAAATTCCTCAGAGCTCAAGAGGCTTCATATACCTGCATTTCTTTTCTGAAACATCTTTTGCTTTAATCCAGAAAGAGACCAGTTGCCCAGATCCTTTTAAGCATGTACCCTGCTTTCTGCATGCTCTAGGATGCATCAGGAATTAAATAGCTGCTCATCTGGTACCGTCTCTTTCCCTAAACTCGCTGATTAGAAAGTGCTCCCAGACAGAGCAGGGATTGCCTGAGCTTGTTTCTAATCTAGTTCCAAATGACACAGTCAAGTTAACCAGATGCACTCCACACTGATCCCACATGGCAGAGCTGCTCCCAGTCCTCACCATGAGATAGGAGTGAGGGAACACTTCAGTGTGCTGTGTCATGACAGCAGCATGGCCAGACCCGGCTCCCTCTTTCTGCTCATGGCTGAGGAGAACAAGCACAATAAAGTGAACACTTCAATGCTCAAATTTCGCTTAACTCATTGTTTTCCAGCCAACATCCTAATTTTATGTGACTCTATTTCAGGTGATTCATATAATTCTTTGCAACGATTCACCTTTCTAGGTGTGACCAGGTAGCTTTTGCAATCAGAAAATCTCTGCGATGGGAAACCTCACCAGGGTGATCAGGTCACAAACCACAGCCCAGACTGAGTGAGAAGCAGCAGGGCTGGCATCTAAGATGCAAAATCACCACCAAGATTTTGCTCTTTTTTCTCATTCAAGCACCCCAATACCTTCAATCCCAGCTCCCAGTTCACATGGAGAAAGCAAAGTTAAATGTTCCACCTGCTTCCTAATGACTCTGGATGAGGTTTGGTAACAGTCCATGACCCAGAAAGGTTTTTTTTGTGGGGTAAGAACCTCTCTCCATGTAGAGTGCAGTGGATATTCACCCAGGAAAATCTTTAATCCTCCTCCCTCATTTTTTTTCAATTATTATCTTATCTTTGTATGTATTACTGAAAGGAATCACAGATGTCCAAGAATCAAATATGTTTGATTCCACCTCACAGTGAGATCTGTATTGGTAGGGAGGAAGTTTGGGATTTTTTAGAGGGTGGTTTTCCTTATTAAAATTGTTCTGCCCAGTTCAGAATTCAGATTTCTGAAGCCTGCACATTTAATCACAAGTCTTTTCTACAATTAGGGAGTAGTTCACAGCATGACCAGAATGAAAGGAAAAAAAATAATGTTTCTCCATGTTAACTGAAGGTTGGTGCCCATGTCTAGACACACAAATTTCCCTGCAGTGGTAAGCATTGGTTTTGATTAGAAAATTGTTCTTGCTCTGACTCTAGCCTCGCAAGACAGAATTACTATTTGGCAGCTGAGATTTGAGATGGGTCAGGAGCCAGACAGTTAAAAGTAATATTTTCCAGTTTTAATGAAAAAATATTATTTCTTGTATTTTTCTCCATCCTGCTTGGAAGCAAATGTTGTTTTACTGCAGGGCTCTGACTGCAGCTCTGCATCACATGGGAGTCCAATGGCAGAAAACAGCACTTAGAGCATTAAAAATGCATTCTCCATGTATCAAACCAAAAAAGTGTGCCTCTTGGCAGCACTGCTGGCCTAATTTTGGCTGCAGAATGAATAAAATCAAGGCTTCCATGGAAATTCCAGCACGTAGCTCCTGAGCTGCAGACAGGGAAATAACAGGATGGGAGTTTGGGCAGCCTTTGGGGCACTGGGGCTGTGGGTGACCCCTCCATCAGGGTACTGTGCTGAGTGAGGCAGCACTTGCTGGACATCCCAAGGGCTCCACGTCCAGCTGTAGAGTCCATGGGACTGGATCAGTAACATTCGTCTCCTGAAATCACCATGTTTTTCCAAATATCTTTGCCCACACAAGCAGCACCAAGGCAGCCTTGTTAATTCAGCAGCAGCTCACAGCAATGATTTCAGGGAAGTTGTCCCTGGAGCTCCACTGACAGAAGGCACCAGAGAGCAGTTGCTTTGGTAGCACCCACACTGTCAGTCATCATGTACCAGCTACATGGGTGGGAATGTCTCCATCTACTCAAAATGGAACATTCGGGATTAGCTGACCTTGTCCCCAGAAATTCAGCGTTGAGGGACTGTCACAGGCAACTCTTTTTTTCTTTTTTATGGGAGAGGATGATTTTAGTAAGGAACAGAGGAAGCAGAAGCTGCTTAGGGTGCCAACACATCACAGAATCACAGAATGGCTTGAGTTGGAAAGTACCTTAAAGGTCATCTCATTCCATCCCCCTGCTGTGAGCCGGGACACCTTCCACCCGACTAGGTTGCTCAGAGCTCCATCCAAGCTGGCCTTGAACAATTCCAGGAATGGGGCAGCCACAACTTCTCTGGGCAACCTGTGCCAGGGCTTACCACCCTTTGAGTAAAGAACTTCTTGCTAACATCTAATCTAAATCTCTTCTCTTTTAGTTTAAAACTGTTCCCCTTGTCCTATCAGTATTTGTCCATGAAAAAAGCAAGGGGCACAACCTGATGGCTGTGATGGAGATGAGTGAGGGGGTATTACAGCGACACCTTCACAGCAAACCAAACACAGGGTCCAGATCCCACATGCCCAGGATCCCTGCAATAACAGGAGTGATGGCTCCTCCAGGATTGACAAATGATAACAACTCCATGAAAGCAACATTTAAACCTCCTCGTGGATGTTCCTCCCATCTCAGCTTCCCACTGAGACAGATGTGATAGTTTGAAACAAGCTGGAATTAAACTATGAAACGGCATTACACGCTGTGCCTGCAGGAACTGTGGCCTCCCTGCCATGCCAAGTAAAAGATCGTGCATTCATCACTGGATGCTGACTTGAATAACAGTCACAGAAACCACAGTAAGTAAGCCTGAGCACTGTGAATATTCCCAGATCTGTCTGTGGTGACCCTGAGGCCTATTAATTCGTATCTTTTTCCTGTATAGTTTTTCCATTCACTGTATATACAGTGACAAACCAAGCTGTGCCCACACCTCAGTGCAGACTGTAGCTCCCAGGTACCTGAGAGGGAACTTCGAGACTGAGAAACTACTCTGCAGCATTACATCTTGTTATTTTATTTTCCTTAAGGAATGAAAACATAACAGGCATTTTAATTAATTTAACTTTGGAAACAATTAGAGGCTGTTTAGTGCACTTGAGTTATGGATACAACTAAACATCGATTTGCTGCTAAAAAAAGAAGCAACATTACATGATTGCAATATAAGAGAGTTCCCTCATAATAAACTGAGACATTCAGCCCAAGGAAGGGAAATTCTCACCTCAGAGGTCAGAAACAGCTTCTCAGAGAAGAAGGTCCTCCTTCCTACTGTTACCCTCCTCCTCAGTTCAGTGGCTCCAGGTTTCTCCACGATATTCCCTGGGCATCATTTTTGGAGCACCTTGGGCAGACCTTAGCAAGTGAGATGGCCTTCATTATCTACAGGTGCTCATAGTTTTAAAATATTACATAAGGCACAAAGGAAAGTTGCATTCAGGAATAATTTTCTGTCTTTTCTGAGCAAGGAAAAGTGGTAAAATAAAATCACAATATAAAATAAAATAAAATAAAATAAAATAAAATAAAATAAAATAAAATAGCACCAAAGCTCTTCCATTTTAAACAAAAGTGTATTTTCTCCCCAGCCATCCTATGCATTCCTCTAGCTGCACTACAAACCCCAGAGGATTTTACTGGTGACTCTTTCCTACGTTTAATTTTGAGCACAGCCAGCAAATAGAGGTGGAGAGGAATCACCAGTCATTTTGAAAAAGGAAGTGATGGAAATATTGAATGTTCCATTGATTGCAGTCCGTGGTGTGTAAAGTGTTTCTTGTATTGTGTTAGTTTAGAAATGGGAATGGATGGGCACTGCAGAGCGGACCCCGGCACTGAGACTCTGCTCTGGCTCCTCGCTCATACTGGGCAGAGTTTTGATGTGGTTTCCCTGCCTTACATCCCTGTCAAGGGGGTGGGAATCCAGCCCTTCGCTGATAGGTTTTTTTCCTGGGTGTCAGGATTGATAACTTTATATTCTATTTGCTTTTATCCCACAGCCATGTCTTTGCTTCACTCGCGTGCAGGAGTTCAGTGTGTTTGCACATCAGGGCTGGGTAAATACTGCAAAATAAAATCAATTGCTGCAAATGGTTTTTGAGCTGGGAAGGGCAGATGCTTGGAGAGCACTGGAGAGCGCTATTCCAGGGGTTAAGTATACTGCCACTGACCAAGGACTTTAACTTTTTAACAGACTTTTTAGCCTTTTCTTGAGAATGTCCCAGTCAATTCAGTGACAGGGCTCTCCCCATCCCACCCCACCCCAAAATGCGCAGTTTTCACTTCAGGATGTGAGTGGAGAGGTCCCAACAAACAGGCTCCCCGGGATGCTGAATCCATGCACGTGTGCGTGTGTGCCAGGAATGTCCCAAGGGTCAGAGTAAAGCTCAGACAAAGGATGTGTTCACAGCAGGGCTGGCTGGGTTACAGAGAGGATCTTGTGCTGTTACAGTAAAAACCTGTTCACTGTACCGGTTCAAATCACATTCTGCAATTTACTTTATCTTAATAAGTAAAGGATAAAGAGGCAGAAGGGAGAGAACATGCAGAAAAGACAGGGAAGGGGGGAGAAGGAATTTTCTCCTGCTGAAAAGCAGCAAGACAGTCACAGAGGGCAGGAATTCCTGTGCTGTAGCCTGGGTACAAAAATGCCGTTTGGAGAGGTAAAAGTCCATCGAGACTCCAAGCAAAAGGCCAATTAATTGAACCTATTATAATGAAAATTACCTTCACATACTCATTTAATCTATTTTTTTTAAATATAATCAATATTGTACAATGAGAGGGACTAAATAGCACAAAAGTTACTAGATGTCTAAATGTGACTGCCTACACTATGTGCTAGGAAATGCTTTTACTGGTGCTACATGTTATCCCAAAGCTTCCTGTCACTATATTTTAACCCCGCAAGCAAGAAAGAAATATGACTGGAAGTTTCTGCATTAAACTGTTCTCATCAGAAATTGTCCTCTTATTTTGAAGAATGTCCTACGTGAGCAAAATGCATTGAAAATGTTCTGCTCTATAAGGATTGTAATAATATTTAATTATTCCTGAAATTGTAACTATTATAATGTTAAAGTCTTTCTCACTTAGAAAATACTGGTGTTCTTGAAGCCATAAGCCTTGGTTTTCAGTAAATCAACTCAAACTGTTTGCAAATAAATCAGGAAAAATATGAAAATGGATTAGGTTTTGGACCTACAAAACAGATACCAATAGAAAAGTTAATGGTTTTGCTCAAAAATTATCTCCCACTGTTCAAAAGCAGCTGTTTCCAGGGGGCTCCTTTCACTGTTGTCCCACATCCCAACAGTGACAGTGGGATCCAGGGTTTCAGCAGGTGTCATCAGGCTGGAGGAGCTGCTGCAGCAGTCTCTTCAGTCAGCTGGGAACACAAATGGATGTCAAAGTCTGATACAGCACAGAAGGACAAAGAGAATGAAATTGGGTGGTCTCATTTACTACGCTGAAATCATTACAGATATAGTTACAGAAACCTTAGAAAACAAGAAAGTCAAAGAGTATATAACAGCATCATTAAATCTTTTTAATTATTATTTAAAACACCTTTTATGGAGCAATTTCAAACCGTATGTTTTTACAATTATTTTAATTTTTTGCCTCTCAGGCATGAACTGCTGGCATGAAAGATCAGGTTTGTCCTTTTAATACAGGTGATACAGGCCTGGTTTATCTCCTACTCATTTAAGTTCACCACTCGTCCCTTCCCCATGCTCCATGAATCCAATAATTGAGAAGGATGGATTCTGTGTGTGTGCACATGCGCAAGAAAATAAATTATTGCTACTGACACAGAGTGGCACCCAATTCATTAACAATATGGCACCATTGGGAACTCCTTTATTAAGAGAGAAACAAAATGAATACAGAGGGAAATTTCTGAGTGTCTGAACCCGTAATTCCCTCTGAAATTAAGAGAAACTTTGCAATGGTGGTGTAGGTCAGCAAAATGTTTGATTCCTCTTTCTCAGTGAAAGGAGAATCTAGGAAGCAAATATTTCTCATTCCGTGTTGTCTTTCAAGACCTAAAAAAATTTCCTTCTCTTAGGGAAATGTGAAATTAATAGGAATTTTATTATTTGAAAATCAAGGGATGGGAGTAGGAAAAGATTTTTAACAATCAAATTTTTTAATGCAAGTCATATTAACCTGTTTCCTTTTAACATTTAACTTCTTTGTCAGAATATTCAAACCAGAGATCTAAGTTTAAAAATTTCACACTGCAAACTGAAAACTACATTCAAAATAGAGAAATTAATTTTGAAAATGTCAGCTAATCCAAAAATCATATATACAAACAACACTTTTTCTAATTTTTTTTGTTTGATTTGGGTTTTTTCTTGTTGTTATTTGGAACATCCCACAAACAGTTCTAGTTCAGTTGTGTGGGAACTATTTCAACAGGAAAAAAAGCAACTGGTTTGGAGTGGAGCTACTGACAGCAAATATAGGAGATCCGAGAAACACAAATGCATGAGTTATTTGGAGTAAAGCAAAGTGTAATTTAGCTGTACAAACCCCCTGCCACAGACACAATTACAAATTTCTTTTTTTTTTTTTTTTTTTTTTAGCCAAATCACAGCCCAAAGCCAGACCAGCTCACCCACTGAGCATTCCTGGGCAGTGCTGAAGCTCCTCGGGCTGGTCCAAGCCTGGCCCCAAGCGAGAATCACATTCCCCACCGAGCCAGCCCTGTGATGGTGCAGGGATTGGGAGCTGCTTTGGTCCTTGGGTCTGGCCTGGACCTGGGCTCTTCCTTCATCCCTCTCTGGAGGCCCAGGATTCCAGCAGGGCACCTGGGCAAAGGATTTCCCCTGTGCCACCATCCCAGTGCTGCTCCCCTGCAGCCAACCCTGCCCTGGAGCCCCTTTCTCTTTTATGCCTCTTTTACACCAAATCATCCACCTCAGCACCTCCCAAGGTGATGATGAATGAGACTCAAGGTATCCATTTGATCCCCACACCACCATTCTGGGTGAAGCCAACCCCATCCAGAGGGACAGGAACTAAAGCCATGCCACTGATGTCAATCACGTTATTTCAGCACACAGCCAGGGTCTGGGCGTGTGGTTGTAGCTTCAGGTGGCAGGTAGAAGGATTTGCACCCCTCTGTCAGTGCCATCCATCACTGCTGCACCCATGGGCACCAAGGAAACTCCTTCACCAAAGAACCAGCAGGAACATCCCTCCTTGAAACAGGGAGGAACAGCCTGGCACAACTGAAAGGGAAACACAATCAAAATAGAAAAGCAATGGCCAGAAGCACAGCAGGGCAGCAGTACCATTGCCCAGAGCTTTTCCTAGAAATAGATTAAGAACAGGCAGACCAGAAACTTCCCACTTCATTCTGACTGTGACTGTAAAAACAACTGACATGAAAACAACTACCGTATACTTGATTTACATGTTCAGCCTCAAAAAATACTGTAGAAATCTGTAGAAACACAGTAGCAGCAGTGGTTTGGAAGGAGCTGTGCCTGGCAGGGGAGGGCAGCAGGGCCAGCAGCACAGGGCTCGGCAGATCCCTCTGGGAAGGCTGGTGTTCACAAGTGCAACCCCAAATTTGAGATAGGGGGTGTGGAAAGAGTATCATCATGCACACCCAGCAGCCACCTGTGAGGTTCATGAGGCACCCAGAGAGCCCAGACCCTCTCTCAAAGAGGGGATCAGCACCAACCTTATCCAAAACTGGAGCTCAACACGTGATTCAGCCCACAGCCCACCTCTACTGCAACAGAACACTTTGGATATCTGTTTCCATCTTTTAAAAGCTATGAAATAGATACCATTGTGTTCCTTATTTGTTGTCACATTCATTGTGTGGCCACGTAAGTGGTATTGCTAGGAACATATTCTGCTATCATTATATTAAAAACCAAAATAATTAGTGGAATAATCTGCCTTTCAAAATACTGAGCATAGCAGGCTTTTGAGATTTCAATCAGATTTGGGTGCTTCTGAAAGCTATTGATTTGAAAAAAATCCAGGACTGGTTCTCAATAACTTTCATTAAAACTATACCTCAGCAAAGGCATCCTTCATCCTCTATCTTTTGCATGCTTTGTTACGTTAGAAAATCAAATCAGCATAAAATGCTTGACAGGGAAGGGAGAAATGTATTCAGATTTAATCTAGTGATTACGGTTCATTCGTTGCAAACAGCTCCTTCATCAAGGCCATCAGGTGAATTATTAACCTCTTCCATCCACAAACAGAAAAATACCTTCAGTCACGAGGAAGCAATGCAGGAAAAAAGGTTGCCCGGGTTATCTGCAGAAAGGGACATGGCATGGTTCACTCTGCAGAGGAAAATACTGCTGGGGGGAACAAGGCAGGGAGAAAAGGGCAGACCACTGGTTTTGAGCAGCTGGGGAGCAGGCACAGAGCAGGTAATACAGCTTCTGAGCAATTAACTCAGCACATAAATAGAGCAGCAGTTAGCAGGTACATGCTGTTGTTCCTTCTAGTCACTCCTGACACTGCTCTCCAGGCTCTGCAACAGGTAAGAGGCATTTCTGAGTGCAGGCTGTGGGAAGGGGACTCTTGGCCGTGCTGGGGGGAAGGATTTTAATTTGGACTTTCTTCCAAGAAAAGCATTTCTGTGGCAAAGAAAAGCCAAACAGACAGAAGGGCTCTGGCAGTGGTGGAAGGAAAAGCAGAGAGGACAGGTAGAGAAACCCACTGGGAAGGCTGGAAAAAAGGGGTAAATGACGTACATTGGCAAATGAACATCAAGGCCAATTCATGGTGTTTTAAAAGGCATATAAGAAAAAGGAGTCAGAAGCCAAAATTAGTTTAAACAGAAGGAGAGAGAAAACAATAAACTAAACTCATCCAAGTGCCTCCCCTGCCCTGCTTCTCACAGGGTGCCCATCACTCCAGCAGCAACAGCAGCAGCACCTCACCAATCTTCACAGAGCCCCCTGAAACTCAGCTCCATCTGCAAGGAGGGAGGTCCTGGGATGGCTCCTGGTTGCAGCAGAGCAACTATTTGTTTCAGAATACAAATCATTCCCTATAAACTAATGCAAAATCAGCCTCTTGCTTTACATGACGCCCTTAAATTATAGTCTGTATTTTGCTATTGTATCAGAGTGCTGGGAGATTTGAGAGTAAGAAACCACAAAACTTTATTTTTGGCCTATGTACTTTTTAAGAAGTAAAGTAATTCCTCAAAGGTACCCAAAAAAAAAAATCTGGCATTACAACATGCAGGGGAATTTTACTGAAGGAGCTAAGACAGGTTGGAGGCAGCCACGATGCCCTGTCTGCCTCAGACCTGCTGCTTCATTGACCCCCAGGAGCACCCAGGGAAGGGGAGCTGGACATCCCAGCAGCTCCTGCACCAACTCCAGTCCCAGATGCTGGACGGGTCCTGCTGTAAATGCTCAAGGCAGAAGTGACAACGTAGGTTTGTTTCTTCAATTCAAAATGAATCTGCTGACAGAGGCAAAAACAAAGTACAGGGCTGCCAGGAACAGGAGGACACCTCAGCTGCACCCACCATCACGTCACTTCTGAAATTATTCATTTTGCTCCAAAAACCAGAAACTAGCAGTGGGGTTGTATCAGTCTTTGAGAAAGACTCCACAGCTTGGGGTAAAAAAAGGGGAGGGAAAGAAAGGAAAAAACCAATAATAAAAGCATTATATAAACCAAGTTCATTATCCTGTTACACCAAGGCAAAAAATACCTTTGAAATAAGAATCACCAGCAGGTCGAGCTTTACACATTTAAAGGGAGTGGTTGTTTCCAAGCTGCTTTTACTGCTTTCAAATCCTAGTTTAGAGCAAGGGCTCAGAGGTCTCCAGTAGGGAGGTTTCCCCTGCTTCTAATAGAAATTCCAATCGGCCTTATGGATGTGATCCCAAATAAAGGCAAATGGGGAAAAAAAGGAAATGTCCTTCCCTTTAACATGATTAATACAACTGCCAAAAAACAGCATGAATTTAATAAATGCAATGTAGATTGTTTTATTTGACCTTCTGTTCACAAAATAATTTTATTATATGTATGAAAGCAGCATACAGGCAATAAAATTATGAAAACATTCACAATACATAAATACACAGACCTGATGCAGGATGTATATAGTTTGTTAAATTTTTTTTCCTCTCAGTTCTCTTTTCCTGACAACACATTTTTTTAATATATGTTATGAAAAAGTTGCTCCAAGGGGTATTTTCTCCCATTCAGAAAAGAAGTCGATTTCTTTGAACGCTGCTGACTATTAACACCCAATGTTCCTGTTGCTAATGCTCACCGATTGCTTTTGGCATTACAAAGGGAAGCAGCAGGGAAGGACAATGGAGAAGTAGCAGGTTTTTTAAATTAAACATTGGCAACTTTTTTGGAGTTCACAGGAGGATTTTGAGGTGGGGGCTGCAGTTCCATCCATATTTAGAAATGTCTTAATCCAAAATGGCAATGAGGCACTATTCTTATTGAATGGACTATTGACACGGCAATTATTAAAATGTAATGTCCTCCCAGTTCCCAAAGTAAAGCACCAGGTACCTCACGTTTTAATTCTGACCGTGATAGAGTAGCAGACAGACAGAATGACCCGGGTGGTCCTGCAGTAACACCAGTGATAACGACGTTTGGCATCTTTACTACCATTATAACCCATTGTGTTTGTTCAGAAAAGATATCCAAGACTTGAAATAAGAAATAAGAAAAGTCTGAGAAAGCTGTTTATCTTACATAAATACAAAACATTATATACTAAGAATTGTTATCTAAGACGCTCTCCTTCCCAAATTGGATTCTTCTTAAGGTTGTAGTCATATTTAAGGTATTTACAGATCCACAAACTTGACATTCTAGCAAAGTCTTTGTAACATGAAACTTTTTAAAAATAAATAGCAGCAATTCTTTTATTTCTATAAGGGAAGAGAATTCACAACTCAGTCAACGCTGGTCCTATCTTTTGAAAGAAATCCCACTTAAAAATAAAAAAAGCCCACAAGCAAATGAACTCCACACAGCATCGGTTTAGTTGATTCCTTCATTTCTTCCTGAGCTTCTTAACATTCCTCTATTCCCCTCACCAGCTCTCCAGACTATCCGAGCTTGTAATAAAGTGCTGACTGGTTGACTGGTCAAAATGTAGTTATGACACTCCAAAAATATCCCATTATTTAGACATCTTAAATAACGTAAATAAAGCTAGATCTGTTATAACATATGAAAAATATCAATTTAAAACAATAAATAAATAAAACCAGTATCAACATATTACCTCCCAAAGCTTTAAAAATAACCATTCTCATTATAAGGCTCAATTATTTTTCAGAAATAATTTTAAGAAGGCATCTACCTACCTTTACAATCTCTCAGTCTTTAATTAGGACCTGTTAACACCCACTATCACAACACACAGCAATCTTTTTACTTCTAGTAAACATTAATCTTTAAATACTCAACATTTATCTTTTGCCTCACTTTAAGCTGAAAATTGGTTTCTCTGTGTAGAGAAGCAATATTTTCTTTGTCACTGCACTGTATCTAAATTTGTGTATTTTCCTCAGTATGAACAGTACAGTTTAACATCTTTTTTTATAACCAATTTCCAGTATCTTTTTGTGTTTATTGTTTAAAATGTTAAATTTGCTTTGAATGCCAGGAAAATTAATTCTGGGCTTGGTGTAAATGTGTATTTTTCTCCCTAGAGCTTAGTTTCTTACCAAAAAAATCTTGTATTTTTCCCCAAAAGATTATTACAATATACACCGTTGGGTCTTGCTGAGCAAACCTTACTGTTCAGGTTTTATGCTGCCCATTTTGTGTAATGGGATTGATCTTTTCCAAAGAAACATCAGCTTCGTAATCCAAGATACCCGACAGTGCTGGAGACATTTTCTCCAAGGTCTTAGATAGTTCACCCTCTTCTTCCTTTTTGAGAGGTTCTTCTTCCGGACAGATAATTGAATGTGGAATCAGATAAACCAGATTAGACTCCTTGGGGCTGGACCCTTTGGGCTCGTGTTGGCTTGAGAAAACTACTGCCCCATTGTTGTTAATGCTCACAGTCTCTATGGCATTGCCAGACATCGGGCAGAGCCTGTAGCAGCCCAGCAGGGTCGAAAATGCCTTGCGGAAGTCAGCATTGAAGGCATAAATGATGGGGTTGAGGGAAGAATTTGCCCATCCAAACCATACAAAAACATCAAAGGTGGTGGAATTAATGCAGAAAGCCTCTGCTCCCTTGGATGGCTGGGTAGGCTCGCAGAAGGGAATCATGCAGTTCAATACAAAAAATGGCAACCAGCAGCACACAAACACCCCCATGATCACTGACAGAGTCTTTAAAACCTTTGTTTCCCTCTTGAAGGACATTTTGAAGTTGCTCTCTGGTTGCTGGCAGTCCATACTGCTCCTGTTGCCGCTCGTGTTCTGGCAGTTCTTTGCGTGCACTGCTGCTCTCTCCAGAGCTGAGATGCGTCGTATTTGCTTCTGAGCAATCCGGTATATCCTCGTGTAAGTCACTATCATGATGGCCACAGGTATATAGAAACTAATTAGAGAAGAGGAGATGGCATACATCCTGTTTAGGCTAGAATCACAGTTGTCCATGCTTACACCTTGTAAGCTGGCATTCAAGTCCAAAAAGCTTGTGGTTGTAGCCTTGTGCCAGTTCAGCTGCACGGGGATGAAGGAAATCAACACGGACAAAGTCCACGCCACGCTGATCATGATGAAGGCTGCCTTGGGGGTCATTTTCCTCTCATACCTAAATGGGCTGGAGATGGCCCAGTATCTGTCCACACTAATGACACAGAGATTTAAGATGGAGGCTGTTGAGCACATAATATCAAAGGCCACCCAGATGTTACAAAATGAACCAAAAGGCCAGAAACCGGCAATCTCAGCCACAGCTTTCCAAGGCATGACCAAAACTGCCACTAAGAGATCTGACACAGCCAAGGAGATGACAAAGAAGTTGGTCACCTTGGACCTGAGGTGGCGAAACCTAATGACAGCTGCACAGACCAGCGTGTTTCCCAGCAGCGTGGAGAGGATCAGTAGCGAGAGGAAGCAGCCTGTGAGGATCCGAAAGGAAGAGGAGTCCCTTTCCACCAGCAACCCTTCCCCGTCCATAGTGGTGTCGTTCCAAGTCATAGTTTCTCCTGAGGGAAAATCATATCATGATTTTCATGACGACATCAGCTCCTTGCCTTGCAGAGATCAGAGACATCAGACGTCCATTAATTACTCATCACCAAACAGACCAAAGGTCCTTTCTTACAGTCCCTTCACCCCCAGATGGACCTCACCCAATTTGAATTATCCTGAAAAACATCCTGAAAGCTCTACAAGCAGGAACTGAAAATGCATAAACACAGTCTACTCTACAGACTGGGTTTTTTAGCAATCCCTTCAGAAACACACTGCACCACCCCAGCATGAAGTAGCTTAACTCAGACAGCTCACCTGCAAATGTTCTGCTGCTGTCCTCTCCAAACACACCCCACAGACAGGAAAGCAATCACTTTTCCATGCTTGCATATATTCTCACTTAAATAGACTATTGATCGAGTGTTTCCAGTGTCCATTGCACTAGCCCTTCATATTTACTGAAGCGTATTATACAAGGTGCCTTTTCACTAGTTCCCTAAATGTTTCACTGATGAAACACTCCATCCTTCCTCCTCAGTATGTTCCTGTTACAAAATGCATCGGTTCTCTGTTTCTTGGCAGTGTCAGAAAGGAATTCTTCACATTGTTTCAAACTCTTTTACCTTTCCAAGACAAAACACA
The DNA here is from genome assembly GCF_003984885.1 of Neopelma chrysocephalum. Lineage (NCBI taxonomy): Eukaryota > Metazoa > Chordata > Aves > Passeriformes > Pipridae > Neopelma > Neopelma chrysocephalum. The sequence goes on from NW_020897720.1 coordinate 7,393,409, forward strand.
TAAACATACAGTAGGTGTGTTTGAAAGATTTTCAGTAAGAAGTAGCTCAGGTTATTTAGTTTCATTTAAACAAGAAATGCTGGCTCCTACCTTTCACCTCTGATTCTCTCTTTGCTCTGGGATGCAGGGCCGTCTCTCCTCCTCTTTTAGTTTTGTAATTGCATAGCAAATCTTATATACAAAACCAGCACAGGAACACTGCATTGCATGGTGTGTGTTTGTTTGTTTTCCTGAAAGTGCAAATTGGCAGGGGAGAAGTAAGAGTTGGACCATCAAGGAGTTAGTTTTCAAGGGAGCAGCAGGTCTGTGCTGTCAGACCGTGCGTGACGGATCCTGCTGGTGCGTGCCCAGCTCCCTCCATCCCACGGCCCCTGCTGATCACTCTGCAAACTTTGTTGGCCAGATCAGTCCCAGTCGCACTTTGTACATCCCGTGGAAGTGGCACATCAGGGCAAATCATCCCAGGCAAAAGGCACGGTATTCCCAACACTGGCAAGAGCCGACTACCAGTTCTTTCTACTGCCGTTCGCTGGATGCAGAAAGAAGGGCGAGAGGAGGAGAAGGACGTGAGTGACCTTCCCTCGGCCACAACGCCGGCGGTGCCCTCAGTGGGTTCCTCTTCCAGCAGGGACAAGTCGCTTTAACACTCCACTGCCAGGTTATAGCTCTCCATAACTACTCCGGAATAATCCCACCTCCTGCTCAGTGGGGCTGCGCTCCAGGGATCGGGTCCAGCTCTTACCATGCTTTTTCCCTCTCGGAAAGGCGCAGGCGGAGGCAGTTCCTCATTCTCTCCCGCAGCCCGCCCCGGGCCACGCATCTCCCGGCTTCCTTCTGCCCGGGGCAGGGCTCGGCAGCATCGCCCCTCCAGGAACGCTCTGTCTGCCTGGCGACTCCTTCCTAAAGGATTAAGACAAGGGAATGACAGGCATGGAGGCACGCAGCGGGCAAAAAACCACCCCCCTTCGCCTCCTCTAACATCTTCGGTTGGGCGCAGCTTCTTCTGGGCAGCTTTTCCTGCCTTCCTGGGGAAAAACGTCCCGGGCAGCCGGGACGAGAGGCAGAGCTGGGCTCCGGGAGCGGCTCTCCTGGAGTTTAGCGCAGACGGGATTACTTTGCCCGGTCCCGAGCCCCGCCGAGCTGCGGGACGCCCGGGGCGCTGCGCGATGCCCCGGCGCTGCGAGCCGGTTCAGTGAACTGATGCGGACAGTGAGTACCGGCACCGCGCCCCCGCGATGGGCGATGCTCGGGGGGGGCCGCGGGACGAGGCACCGCGGCTGCCCCGACCCGGGGGAGCGGCGTTCCCCTCGGGGCAGGCTCGGGAGGGGCGGCCGGGAGCCGCTCCCGGCGCGGCGGGGCAGGGGCGGCGGGAGGCCGGGGCTGGGGGCTCCGCCGGGGCCGCGCTCCCTGCGCGCCGCCCCCCGCCTGGCGCAGCCCCGCGGCTCCTGGCGCAGCCGCGGCCGCCGGGCTCCCTCTCCTGGGCGGCCGAGGGGTGGGCACGGACGGGGGCCGGCAGCCAGCCCCGCCGGGGCAGCGGCCGCAGCGAGGGGACGGGACGAGACGCGTCCGCCCCGCGCCCCCCTCCGCGTCCTCCCCGCGTTCCCCCGTCGTTATCCTGCGGGCATCGTTGTCCCGCGGGCAGGCAGGGAGGGAGCGGGGAAAATCCACAGCCCGGGCTCCCGGGGCGTGTGGCTGCTGAGGAGCCGCATCCCCACTGACTCGTGCGGGTTCAGGCGATGGCAAAAAGAGGGGACAAACACTGCGGAGTCGCCGGAGCCCCAAACGGGCACCCCCGAGGTGAACCCATCGGCAATGGGACCTGCCGCTCTCTTCAAAACCATTTTTCTCCTTTGCAAAAATCCTTCCCGTTCAGTAGTAAGCACCAAAACCAGAGCGGTTATTCTTCGAACCCCTTCGTTTTCCACAAGGGTTTTTTCTTGCTTACCTTGGCTGCAACAGGCAGTGAAAGATGAACATGCTGATTTGCAGCCTTTGCATAGGAATCTTACCCCCAACAATCAGAAAATAGATATAAAAGACATCACAGGGAGGTTAAGAAACGTCCTAGAAGAACAAATACTCTAAGCTGTCAACATAAATTTCATGAGGCTCAGCACTAGTGAAGTTGCTTTTGTGCCAACTGGCATTTTTCATAATGCCAGTTAAAGCAGACACAGTGCTAAGCTAACCTTGACTAGTTAACTGAAACACTTATCTGCCTTTCTCCTTCTCTTTCTTTTTTTATAAATTTTAACTGCTTCTCAGCAAGTTCTCATTCTCCGCAACCTCCTCCTGCTTATTATCCTGTCCTTTAATCATCATTCATCCTCAGAGGAGGGTGAAAATAGACAAGAAAATGAATCCTGTGCTGTTTGGTAATAGAGATCTCTAATGAAAGTCACTGTAAGTTTTCTCTTTCTATTTTCAAGATTTTTTTGCTTTTGTCTCCTTCTTAAAGCACCACACAGGTGAGGTTTACTGCATGATATGCATTTTCCAAAAAGGTAGCACACTCTTTTTTTTCCTCAGAAACCCTGGGCTGAGGGGAACATTGCTGGGGGGGAACACAGAAGTCACTAAGCATATTTGATTTTATTTGCAACAAATTCCAGAGGCTCTCCTAAAATTACTCTCTGGATTATTCCAGGAGAAATCACAACTCCCGAGCACACAAAAAGCAGAATTTTCGAAGCATATTGCAGAGAAACACTGAGGTACACATTGCAGAGGAGAGACCAGTTTGCTCTCAAGCATCTGCTTATCAGCTCATTCAGTGAACTCTTTAGTTCTTTTTTACCAGGAAGTGGCCTTTCCTCGGGAAGAGGCTGAATTCAGCGCTGGAGGAACATAATGCTGCTCAGATGAGTGAGGGTTTCAAACTTTCATTCGACATTAATTTAACTTCCTACCCACCAAAGCCTGTAAGACTCTCACAGGCCCTATTTTTTTGGCAATTCAAGTATCAGTTTCAGAAGCCAGAGCCTGTTTCCTGTGTCTTCTTTAAGTTTGTGTGACCAGTTCAGGGATGAACAAGAGGTCTGGATCAGCCCTGACTGCACTAGTGGAGCAAAGCCCCTTCAGCAGCTACAGTGGTTTCAAACACCAGCAGTTCACGCAGGGCACCCTGCTGTACTCATTTGTCATTTCAGCTAATTTATAAGCTTTTAAAACTTTCAAGACTTAATAGTCATACCCAGGTGAGGAACAAAAGTGAAATCCATTAAACCCCTATTATTATTTAAGTAAATTTAGTGGTGGCATTAGGAAGCTGATTGACATGACTCTGGGAACCAGTTACGTGAGTGTTGGGTGAATTTTCCTTTTGCTGCTCTCTGACCAACCTGCCCTCAGCCAGTGCGAGAGGGATCAGCTCTCATCCAGGTCTGGACTTGCCTAAAACTGCCAGCAACAAGCTGTTGGTGCAGGTGTTTCCTGGAGATTCAGAAACAAGCACAGAGCTTTTTTAATTCTCCCTGGGTACCAACATAAAACAGCTGCTTAATTTTATGTAATGCTTTTCAATCACTTCTGACTGATGCTGGATTCAAAGCATGCCCACCAAAGGAAAGCTTTTGTGTCTCCATTCCCACCCTGTGAGGCACCTGCTCCTGCCAGGGGACTTTGTTTGGAGAAGATCCTACTTGGTCCATATGAAGATTTAAAAATACAATTTATAAATACTGAGTAGCACCTTGATCCAAATGACCTCCATCCAAACAGTAATTAGCTACTGGAAGACCAAGTCAGAGTTGAACAAAGCCCATAGCAGAGATTCAGAGATAAAACATGCTTTAACCTAAAAAATAGTGCCCAGACTAGAGCTGGAGAAAGGCAACTGAATTTACAAAATATATCACAGTACATGGATACAAATTGTACTTACATCATTCTCAGGGTGCTTTTTTTTGTCTGCATGCATGGGATTTATTAAACATAAAATCAGCTGAGGCATGTTATCAGAAATAATGTCTAAAAGAACTGTCAGATTTGTAAATAGCTGGTTATACTAATAGGCCAAGATAACTTTATCCTCAGTGTAACTATCTCAGGAAAATCAGGGGTTCCTGGAAATGAAAAGAAATATATGAACTCTTTTAAAGATCACTGAAGCACATTGTTTAAATTGATATTATCATGTTGGGCATTCTACAGGGAAAACTACAGTAGTGAATAAAAAAGCACAGAGCAAAGAATGGCAGAAGCAAAAACTATTATTAACATCTCCAAGGATCTCAAGATAAGTCTTGAATGATAAAGGTCCATCAGCAAGAAGAAAGGATCATTGAGAGAAATGATTTCTAGTCCCCAGACACTGACAAAGAGAGGCCTAAATATTCAGTATTGAGTGTGGGCACTTTTTTTTGACTGTAGATTATAGGCATGTCCCTCCATGTCTGGGGGATTCAGTAGGGCTGATCTCAAAAAGCACATTAGTGCCCTTTTGATGTTGACTTGTGAAGTATTTCCAATGGCAACCAGTGCATGAAGCATCTCCAGGTATCAATCAGGTCACTGGTGAAGTGAGTGAGGAAATCTGAATGCTAACAGGGAAAAGAAAAATGAAAAAAGCCCAGACAGAAACACCATGTATGAAAGTCTGAATTTAAATGACTCATTTGAGGCAGCCAATTCAAGCAGTGGCAAAGCTGGACACAGAGGGTAATGCAGGAGGGTATGAATGGGAAGGATTTGCTGTGCAGTGCTACTGCTTCCTGGGATCTGGAGCTCATGCACTGGCTGCAGGGTGCTCAGGAGGCAGGACCAGGCACTGCTGCTCCCCTGGCATCTCCCCTCCCAGGACACTGATGCTTGACTCTTGGAGCTCAGCCCTGATCCCAGCCAGGAGAGCCCAACTCCATCCCTGGGCCACAGAGTTTGGAGCCTGCAGAAAGGATTTCTGCTCTGTGGGAATCAAGCAGCAACCTTTCAAAAAGCAGCCTCGTGTCACACACAAGCTTTAGGAGTGGTGGAAAACCACTCCTAAACTCCTTGTTTGTAAAGGGGAAGGAGCTGTGTTCACCTGCCATCCCCTTCCTGCTCAGAGCCCCTTCAGGCTCTGGTCCCCTTTCCCTCCCTCACCACTGACCTCTCTCTACACCTGCAAACCCAGAGCAGAGCTGGGGGGTTTCAGCTGTAATCCCCCAGATTGTACAACAAAATGGCTCTTTTTGGAGAGATGAGGAAGACAGGAAAGAAAGAGAAGTACCAAACCTGCAGCCAGGGATCCGAGAAGAAGCTGTCACCTGAACAGTCCCCAGCCCCAGGAGCTGTGGGTAATTTCAGCTCGGTGCAATGCTGCCAATAACTGTGTTATTTAATCGGCAGAGCTTATGCAGTGACTTTTTATGGGGTTTTTCCAGTTCCACCCACTCACTCCCACAGGACCAGAGAAAGAAAAGTTTCCTACAAGAAACGCTTGGAGTGACCTTCCTCTTGCAGCTCGACCTGCTCCATCAATGCAAAGGCCATTATTGGATCTTAAATCACCCTGGAAATCACTCAAGCAGGGAAACCTAAAATTTCCCCCCTTCTCTTTCTGGGATTTCCATTTGCCAGAGATACGGGGTAGGAGAGGGATTACTGCCCTGCCAACACTTCCCTCCAGAGTGGGTAGAGAGCCAAACTGCAGAGGATGATGAGAATAAATTATAGCTGAGAGGAGAGGAGAGCTCTAAGGAAAGAAAAATGCTTCCTCTGACTGCCTCATCCCTGCGGCACAGCAGAACAGTGCCAGGAAATCCACAGCAAACTAACAAGACCCTTTCTTCAAAACCTAATCTACATCAACAAATACAAAATATCTCAAAATTTCTGATCACTTCACTGACAAATGTAGACACTGGATGTACTGCTGAATTTTGTATTCTAAGCCATGTATATAAAAACCCTACAGGGCTGATTGCTGAGGACCTACTATATGAAATGGCTCATAAACTAGTAAATCAACACAAAAATACAGACTGAGCCATTCCTTCCCAATTTAGGCTTTATTTGCATATGCTTTTTTTTTTTTAAATAGTGTATAGCTTTCATTTTTTCTTTCACTCCACACTGGACAGACATTTTGGGCCCTCAGAAAAAAATTGAATATATGAATAAAAGAAAGTCACGGAAAAAAATGACAGCAATTTTCATGTTAAAGATGGCTTTGACATATTAATTAGTATCTCAGAAATGAAATAAAGCCAGTGATACAGAATGATTCATTAGAATGAAATTAATCTGAGGAATAATTAATTCTGAGGGGATGGATAAAAAGAATACAAATAGATATATTAGCAGCAAAACTCTTCAGCAATGACTGTGACAGTGATTTCTAGCAGCAGTGGATGAGACTGTGGATAATACAATTTTCTCAGCAGATGGTTTGGTAGGTGGCACTCTCTCCTAAGCTGGTGTTACAGATTTACTCCTGAGCTGCCTGCCAGCATCAAATAGATCCTAACCCATATTCCAGCCCAGCCCCTGACTGTTGGATGGAGAACTGTTTAAGAGAAGATTTGTGTGGTTTTCTGATGCAGGACATGTGATGATGAAGAGTGTCCTTGGTACCTACAACAAGTGAGCAACAGTTTGCCCTAGAGTCGATTATTAAATTCACATTATTACACATCCAGCATGGTCAGTCTTCACAGCTTTGCCACTGGCAGGCTACAAATCCTTGAATTAAAGATAATTAAACTAACACTTACCAAAAAAAAGAAGCATCACTTCTTGCTCATAGTGAAGACTGACAGCAGCATTTCAGACCTGCACTGCAGGGAGCCACAGGAGCCCAGCCAGGGCTCTCTGCATGGGGAGCAGCCCCAGGGTGCCCAAGGAGCACAGCAGGTGCAGCTGTGGTAGAGAGGGTCAACCAGCAGTCCAGCAATGACCAGACCACTCCAAATGTCCCACTCCTGAAGCTCTGTCTCAGGCAGCATTTTCCCATCTGCAGCTCCCCAGACAACCCTGCTGTGGTTGCAATGTCGCAGTTCCACCTTCAGGTTCTGGGATTAAACTGTTCTCCGAGGCAAGATGCTGGTTGTCAAAGTCAAGCACACAGTCTGGGCTTGATGGCAGTCAGAAACATTCCACCAAGTTCAGTATAACACTGGGACAAGAATCCAAACAAGAATCCATCCTGAGGTCTAAACTCTGGGCTGCTCCACTCCTCATGACAAACTTTCATTCAAACTTTTGAAAAACCCACTGATCCAACTGGATTACCCCAAACTACAGTATAACCCTAAATCCACTTTCACCCTAGCTCATCCGGATGCATTATCCTGTTCCAGCCTCCGTGCCTGTCCCACCACATCAGGCAAGACTGTTTCATCCCACAACGTGGGTAACATCTCCCTCTGCATCCCGCCTCGATGCCCTTGGCTTTTCCCTGCCCTGTGTTGCAAAGAGCCATTGTTGAGACAATCTCTAACAGACAGTACTTTCCCAGGCTGGAAATGTTCCCTGAGTTTCACCATCCATTTGTCAACATCTGTCCCAAGGTTAGGGGCCTTCCAAGCCAGCCAGTTCTCCCTGCTCCCTTCCTGCAAAGCTCAGCTCCCCAGGGCAGGGCTTTGCAGGTCAGGGCTCAGCTTCACCAACACAGGCATCCAGTGTCTCTTCCTCAGTCCATCAAACCAGTCCCCTCCATTTAGGAGACACTAAAATCAGGGATGTCTTCTAGATACAAGTTCCATTTCAGGAAAGGCTATAGGATCTGTTCCTATCTACTTTCTAGTTTTACTTTTCCCCCTGCTCTTTACAGTGATTTTCTCCTGTGATTTTCTCAGCATTTTGTTCTAAGAATTTCCCCTGTGTATTTAGGAACTATGGACAGCTCAGTCAGGATTTTTCCATTGTTTTCTTGCATTTTTCCACACTCAGTGCCAGCACAGTCATCAGCAGAACAATCCAGTACAGTGCACAGGGAGTTTCACCAACCAGGGGAACCTCAGGGGAGCCAAGAGAGCCACCAGAGCCTGCGACTGATGGGACCCAAGTGGGACCAGGAGCAATGGCCTCAAATTGCTCCAGGGGAGGTTTAGATTAGATATTAGAAAAAATTTCTTCACCCAAAGGGTTGTCAAGTCCTGGAACAGGCTGCCCAGGGCAGTGGTGGAGTCACCATCCCCGGAGGGATTTAAAAGACACGCAGATGTGGATCTTGGGGATGTGGATTAGTGGTGGCCTTGGGAGTGCTGGGGGAACAGTTGGACTTGATGATCATACAGGTCTTTTCCAACCTAAATGATTCTATGATTCTGTCTTCTTAGGAATTTCACATGCCTTTGTCGGATTTTCCTAGTGATCTCTGGGAATATACCCTCCAGCTTTCAAGGAGTTTCCACGCAGCTTTCAGGAAATTTCATGTTGCCTTCTAGGAAATCTCCCCACTGCTTTCCAAGTGTTTCTTTCCCCTTACCAGGAACTAGATTTTCTTTCTAGGAATTTCCACATACTTTCAAGAAATCCCTAATGACCTTCTAGAAATTTCCCTGATACTTTTTAGTAATCTTGTTCTATTTATAAGAATTCCTTTCTGCTTCCAGAATTTCCCTTCTGCTCTTTAGAAATTTGCAACAGCTTTCTAAGAACTGTGCATTTCTTTCTAGGATTCCTCCATTGCTTTATAGCAATTCCTCCTTACTTCTTAAGAAATTCCCTCTAGCTTTCTGGGAATTTGTAGCCAATTTTCTCAGAATTCACATTTTGTTTTCCTGGAGTCCTCCCACAGCTTTCTAGGAATTCAGTTTGGCTTTCTAAGAATTTCCCATGGTTTTTCCAGGAGTTGCCTGTAGTTTTGTAGGACTTTCATGTGGTTTCCTAGACATTTTCCATACCTTTATAGGAACTTCATGCTGCTATGAATCTCTCACCACTCTCTAGGCACTCCTATCACCTTTCAGGTATATCTATCATGCCATGACACAGTGTCAAGCGCTGTTCCATGCTGTTTGTGCTGCTGCATGTGGTGACATGCTGTGTGCTATTCCAAGTTGTCCTGTGGTGTCTTGTTTTGTCATATGTTGTGCTGCCAAGCCTTCTTCTCACCTGTTTTCTCATGTTGCTGCAAGCAACGTCTTGTGTGTCTTCTGCTTCTGCATCCTAAGTTCCGCCCTATGTGCCTGCAGGAATAAACATTTGAGAGTTCCTTTTTTTAACTGCTATTTTATAAAGCCATTAGAAAAACTCAGGAGCAGAAAGTATAAGGATTCAGCAATATCTGGTCTCTAGACGATGATGAAAAAAAATTATCAAGTCTGGCTGGAGCAGTTTTAAGATCCTGTGGCTGTTCCATGTGCCCTATGGGATATTCCTGCACCTCCTCTTGCCCCCACAGGTGCATATTGACATCCCAGATCCCTCAGCCTAGTCAATGGTCTTGCTGCCAACAGCAGCTGGCACAGATGCTTCAGGGCACGGACGATCCCACAAGAGGCATTTATAAAATAGCCACATCATAGAGGAAATGGCTTCCTAATCCCCTTGAAAGGCTGGTTTATCCCTTTAAACATAGTTTTATGTCCCTTCTAAATGCAGATTGGCTTTTCATCTTCATTCCCTTCCATTCTTATCCAATATAACTATGCATCTAGAGAAATAGGAAAATTGAGTGTGCATCAATTTAGCTTGGCACAGTATAGCATGAGTAACCTAGAGCTGAGTTCAAATATTGCAGATGGAGCCAAAACATTTAAGTGATTTTGTAAGTAACACTCTCTCAGCTTATATAAGAGTTTTATTACAATTTATATTGCCAAAAAGTGTAGTGTTCCTTGTCTGTTTGATCAAGTTTCCCACGATAATAGTTTACTCCTTATCCGCTGAGAATGAAAAAAACGGGTGATGGTTTTGATATACTGGCACAGCCTCACAGGCATCTCTGGCTCATTTACAGAAATAATCCTTGAACTCTCCCAGACTGTACTGACGTCCCTTCCAATCTGGGGTTTGGATTTTCTACATAAAATTAATGTACATTACGTCAGGAGACCACAGGAGATGCTGTATGTACATGGTTCACCTTGTCCAGCATTCTGCTCCTGATGGCAAAACCCAGCACAAAGCCTTCCCAGGCACTTCCGATCAAGTGCTAATGAACAGTTCCCAGAAATGTTGCTGGTTTCTTCTGGCAAACCCCTGATAACGCCCAGCTCGGTGCCAAGGCCAGTTCCTGATACCATATTCCAGAGCCGGCAGCTGAAAACACCCCAGTTCCTTGCACTGTACCTTCAGGAATGCCACCACATCATTCCCCACCTGCTCTACAACCACTTTTTTCATGGAACAGATAAGTCTTGACATCTCCCACGCTTGCCTTTACTCTCTGACTGCACTGTTTATCATCCAAGGTTTGGAATTCCTGGTCCTGCAGTGCCACTTACTGGACATTTATGTTCATAAAGTCATTGTGCAGCAGCTCTTCATTTTCTCCATTGATTCCCAGAGCCAATTTGAAATGGAGAAAACCAAAAAACACTAATGACCATTTAGGAATACAGGAGAGCTTGAGAAAAGCAAATACAGTAAAACTCATTTCTTAGATGAGGCAGTAATTATAGAGGAATAGAAATCCTCTTTTTCTGGTCACTGTAGAGAAGAATTTGCCCCGTAATAGTCTGGGAATTCTTCCAGGTGGAAACATGCGGATGATTAAATTCATCCCTAGTTCAATAAATACATCTGGGGATTTACAGGAATCTTATTAATATATTCCTTGGGAAATAAGGCAACTGAAAGGAATGCTTCAAAAGGAGCTGGGGTAGGACTTATTTGATTAATCCGGTCATACTCTCTAGGCATGTGTTTTCTGTATGTACCATTAGTACTTGGCTGTAATTTAACAAGGAAGACACTACACTGTGCATGAACCTGTAAGAAAACACACACTTTTGTTCACCCATGAGGTACTGACTGATCACATGAGACTGGCTGTGTAGGAGTCTTTTGGGGGGCCAGGACTTTTGAAGAACAAGTCCACAATATTCAGTTTCAGATCAATGTGCTCAAAACCACATTCTGACGTCTGTCCCTCCTGATTCTCCAAGGTAGAGAGCTGGCTGGAGACCACGGGAGCCCCTCCAGCCCACCCACCCAACCTTCTGCTCATGGAAGGCACCAGTAGGATCAGTACACCAGGCCTCAATGTAGAACAGAAACAGGATCAGGCCAAAACCCCCGTGTGAATCTGGGAGCTGGCACATCCTCTTAGATTCGGTATTTTTTAATACAGCCAAAAATTTTACTGTGAAAATTATTGCAGATGAAAAAACACGTGTAGTCAGAGGTCAGATATTTTTTGTGACTACTCAAATTCACCCATTTGCCTGGTAGTTTGTAGCTCATGAGCAATTGGTGGTGGTTGCTCAGAGCCATCTCAAAATTTTTCAGGATTCCTGGCAAAATATCAGATTTGTTTCTCAGCAATGGGAGAAATTACTCATCTAGTGAAAGAGAAGTTACGTAGCTGTTCAAAACCATCTGCACTGAGTATAGAGCAAATTATTAACTAGAGGAATGACTGCAGCTTTGCATGTACCAACTCAGAGAAAGAATTTAGGTATTCATACATCTACATTAGAAAGTCTGCAAGCAGAATTTCAATTGTGAAATGCAGAAACGACCCAGGTGTGCTTTTAAAGCAGATTAACAAGCTAGTATCTTTGGCATATAAGAAAATTATTAGAGGCAGAACACATCAGTCCTCAGAATGTAAACCATATACCACAGCACCAGTTATACCCACAGACAACTAATTTATTTCTGTGCACGACATCCAGCTGTTTCCATTTTCTGAAGAAGGTATCTTTCCTGCTCAGTCATTGCAACGTTTTTAGCAACAAGTGTTATGGCCAGATACCATTAAAGATCTATTCAGTGTTGGATCTGTCAGTGGTCGTGGAGACTGGGATGTGCCTGACAAGATTAAAAAGAATTAAAGACACCAGCAGGGAAGTACACAAATTGTGCACAAATTTTGTTGTGCAAGAAAAATGCAGTGCAAGGGTATCAGTGCTAGTTTTTACTCTTTCATGATGGACTCTCATGGGTTGGATTGGCACAGTCTGAGCCATGCTGAGCTGGGTGGGGACCTGTCAGGTTGGTACTGGTCGGTACTGGTCAGTACTGGTCAGTACTGGTCGGGTCGGGTCCTGTCGAGTCAGTATTTATCGGGTCGGTACTGGTAGGTCCTGGTCAGGTCGGCACTGGTTGGGTCGGGTCGGTACTGATCGGGTCTGGTCGGCACCCAAAGGAGCGGTGCCGTCCCGCAAAGGGCACTCCCCACGTCCGTGGCAGCTGCAGAACAAGGCGCCCACCCCCATGATCCTGCCCGGGCTGACCCCCTGCCCTCCCAGTGGCTGTGGCCGTGCCCCCGCCGATCCCAGAGGTGCCTGTTCCCATCCCTGTGCTCACACTGTGCCCGCGCCAGCCCCAGGGACAGTGTCACCTGTCGTGACATGTTGAGTTACAGACCATGGGCATGAGGCAGAAGGTTGCACAGTACGGATGTGGACTTCAGGAAGTGAAAGAGGAAAACAGAAGGGTTGAAATTCCTGAGTGTTCCTACTGTCACAGCAGCCCAGCCACCCCTGGGAGTAACAGAAAGAAGGAAAGTTACAGCGGTGAGGGCACCATTTGTCCCAGTGCCGATTTCCTCTTCCACAGCTGCATCCAGAACATCAGTTCTGGGTACCAACAGCTTTGAATTGCTTAAATAGAGATGAAGACACATCCTGCCCTGAAAAACATGGACAAAATAACAGAACCATGATGTACAGATTAGAGTGTTGCTGCTTTGAGCCTGGGAACAGACTGAGTCCAAGAGAAAAGCAACAGTGACGCTTTTACAGGAGCACTGCTGCCTTCCCAGTGCCCATATCAGACCAGGGTTATGGGTTGGGAGCCCAGCTAAGGAAGGGATGTACTGCTTGAGTGTGAGCAAGCCCAGCAAGGGGGTGACAGTGACACGTGGATACTCCTTATGTGGCTGCTAATGCATTTTTTATCTCCTCCTTTAGGGGAGAGTAACAAGGCCTCTCGTACTTGAGCAACCTTCAAAGCAGCCTCCTGAGCTGTCGGTGCTGTCCTCATACAAAGCAGTTTATTGTCATCTCATCGCCAGGTTTGGGGTCTTTAGTGTGGCTTGGGTTTCTAATAATAAACCTGTAACAACAATCCCAATCCAGTGCAGCCTGGAAGAGACCGAGGTCAGACCTCACCGGGGTCTGCAGCTTCCTCACGAGGGGCAGCAGAGGGGCAGCTGTGACCAGGGACAGGACCTGAGGAACAGGCGGAGCTGTGCCAGGGGAAGTTTAGGCTGGATGTTAGGAAAAGGTTCTTCTCCCAGAAGGTGGTCGGGCTCCCCAGGGAAGCCTGATACAGCTCAAAGAGCGTTTGGACAACGCTCTCAGGCACATGGTGGGATTGCTGGGGGTGTCCTGTGCAGAGCCAAGAGTGGGACTCTGACGATCCCTGTCGGTCCCTTCCAGCTCAGGAGATTCTATGGAATAATTAATGTAATTAACTGTGAGAGAACTGTGAGGCACTGCGGGCAGCTCCGGTGGCCCAGGGGAGCTGACGGGCGGGCGGAGGGCTCAGACTGCCCCGGACGCTGCTCGCACGCCGCGGCCCTGCCGGGCCCTGCCCCGCCGGGGCGGAACGAGGCGGAGCCGGGCGGCCCCGCCACCTCCCCCGGGCCCTCGCCCGCGCTGCCGAGCGAGGCTCTTCCGGGCAGCGGGGCCAGGGCGGCGCGGGGCCGGCGGCCGCGGTGAGTACCGGGGCCGGGGATGGGCCGCGGGCGGAGGAGCCACTGCCGATGTCACCCCCACTGCTGTACCGCCGGCTGGGCGGGGACACAGTCCCCCGTGTCGCCTCAGCCCTCTCCACAGGACACCAGCCCCGCGTGTCGCCCCATCCCCTCCACAGGGGACCAGCCCCATCGGTCTCCTCTGTCACCCCTGCGGAGGCCCTGATCTGTTTGTCACCCCTGTCCCCTCCACAGGGGTCCAGCCCCATGTGTCATTCTGTTCACTCTGTCGGGGTCTCTGCTCTGTACGTCACCCCGTCCCCTCGACAGGCACCCAGCCCTATCTGCCACCTCAGTCCCCTCCATAGGGGACCAGCCCCCCATGCCACCCCCTGGTCCCTCTGCAAGGGCCCAGCCCCATCTGTCACCTCTGTTACCTCTGCAGAGGCCCTGATCTATTTGTCACCGTGTCCCCTCCACAGGGATCCAGCCCCATGTGTTATCCCATCCCTTCCGCAGGGTCCCAGCCCCATGTGTTACCCTGTCCTTGTGGAAGCAGGGCTGGACACTGGCAGTGCCACACAGCTGGCACTGTGGGGCTGCCTCCTCCCTGCACACATTGCAGCTCCCTGCTTCCCCACCTGCTCCCAAAATCTCCCCCTGACCACTCGCTGTCGCCTGAGCATGGACTCTGTGTCACAGGGATTGCGTGACAGCTGCACAGATCCCAGGCCTGCAGGATCGTCCTTTCCAGGGCAGGAATACACCGAATAACTTCAAGGTCAGATACCTGATAGCCAGAGATAGGGATTTTAATTATGAGTATTGATATTTTTATTTTTTTTAATTATAAACTATTTATTGTTATTATAATGGGAAGGGGGGGTGAAGGCTGGCTTTGTATCACTGTGCAATTAAAAAATCACCCGTATGGATCCTGTTAGAAAAAGATACATGAAATAGTGAGAAAGTACAGAAGAGGGCCATGAACATGCCTGGGTAGAGCCAAACCTCCTGCAGTTTACCTGTGAGGGTGTTAGAAACTAAGGAGCAGAAACAAGCTTGCAGCGATCAGGACTGAAATAAGAGCTTGCACTAACCTTGTTTAGCAAAGAAGGTTTATTTTTCTGAATGTGGAGATGAGGTGGACACGTGTCATGTCTCTGTGATCTACCTCATGTTTGATGGGGATGGGAAAAGAAGTGGCAGATTGAAAGCTGACACTGCTGAGTTGGCTGCAGGAGCCTCTAACATCTGGAGTGGCTTTAGTGCAGAATGACGAAATCTCTGGTCCAGTTACACGCCAAAGATGGCTCCTGTTTTGAGGAGAGAGCCCCAGCAGCAGGCTCGATCCGTTTCACCCAGGCTGCTGCTTTTGTTGCTAGGCTACAAGTGGGATGTACATTTATAAGCAAAAGAAGAAAAAAAAAAAACAAGTGTCTTGTAGCGTTGCCATGATTTGCCTTCTCCAGCGTTTCATTTAGGATTGCAATAGGAAAAATTGTAGTGCAGACAAAGATCTTTTTTTTCCCCTGGTGATTTAAGTAGGTATTTGGTGGTAGAAGCTGCTTTGGGGAATGAAAACTTGGCAAGTGGCTTTGTTAACATTTGGTGTAAGAACATTGCATCATACTTGTCCCAGTCATCAGCTGTGCTGCTTATTTTGAACTGTGGCAGCAAACTAGTGCAAATAGAGGAATACCGAATACCATTGCTTACCAACCCTGGTAAGTCTGATATGTGCTCTTTTGCCACCACACAAAAATGCTTTTTTTCCCCAGAAGTTCTTCTCATTTGAACTAATTAACTGCCCTGACTGACATCCCTGGACAAGGCCTTGTGTTCTTTTCTTTGTCAGAGCAATTAAACTCTGGGTAGTAGCTGGGTTTGCCTTTCTGCTGTTGCTTTGCCAATGTGTTGTAGTTTTAAAGTAGAACAAATCACTTTTTACTAATGGGAGGGTGGTTAATCTCCTGTCTTTTCTCCTAAGCCAACACAGCAGCCATTTGGGTGGGCATTGAGGAAAACTGGGCATTGGAAAAGAAAAATCTGAATTTGTTCAGACAAAGGAGCCCCAAAAAAGAACATTGTGTTATTTGAGGAATAAAGAGGCCTAACAAGACCTCTGACTATTTCTCTATGAAAGCAGCATGCAAAAGCAGGGAAATGTTTCAAAAGAACTCAACTGTGCAAAAACAAACAATTTGGTGCAAGGGACACTTTGCTAATAAACATGTTGAAGGAAGAAGAGCTGTTCTTCTCCCCATTTTATAGCAGCAAGTACTTTTCTCAACCTCAGGGGTTTCCAGCCTACATCTCATTTTGCAGAGCAGAGCACGGATAGCTGGACATCAGGCTGTTAAGGCACTGCTTTGAAAAATAGAGATTTAGGGGCCTAAGTGTGTCAAATCTATTTTTTCTCTCTCCCAGTGAGTCTGCCCATAAAATGTCAGCAGCATATGACTCTAACTTTTGAACTATTCCTATTATAAAGACTCCTAAAGAGGTCTGTTAAGAAAGAGGTAATGCTGTTACCTTCTATTTTTACTGGATTTTCGGGAAAAAGCCTAATTCTAATTTTTTTAAAAAGAAATTCTTAGTTGCCTCTGGGAGATTTTGTGAATCATGATCTGATCTGAGCACCTTTGCATCGCCTGAACTTAGGGATCTGAGTCCTGGTAAAGGACACCACACAAGTTATACCTTTCTTTCACTATTTGTGTTGGCTCACTTGCCCTCCTATGTGCAGACTGGTTAGAATTCTCTTTTAAGCTGGAATACCCAGCACATTCCATGTTTTGTAACTGAGAATTGCGGGTTGTAGTTTGGGAGTTTGTGAGATGTCACAATATGCATTATCGCAATTATATCTGCACTACTTTTGGATGTAGAATTCTCTTCAGACTTCTCTCTGGGTTCACAGTTACATCACCATGAAATTTCTTTTTCTGTCACCCTACTCCCAGTTTTAGTTTAGATACTGGAAAGAACTGACAAAGTTTCTTACTTATGGAGTGCATTTTTTCAAGGCTGGGGTTAAAATACAAGGTGTCAGCGACATAAGTAAATATAAATGTTTCCAAGCAGGGTAGCAAAGCTGCTTTTCATCATTTATGCGCTGCTGCATGAGTTCAAGTTGCCCAGAATTTCCAAGACCATGTGCCCATCTGGATTTTTCAGTCATGCAATACAGTTTATAGATGGTATAAATAAATGATCAAATGTCTGAGTTGTTCAAAATTGTCTGGTATGTTACTGTCTGAAATATATTAAATAGTAATTGCTACTCTCTTAGCTGTTGCTTTGGTTTGAAAAGTGGTTGCATGACCTTCAATGGGATGTTTAAAACATGAACTTTGAAAAGGAACTGCAGAGAGTTGAACTCCTGACAACTCCTGAATCTGCGTTTTGTATAATTGGTGCAACTGCTGTTGTTAACCTTTAAACAAGGTTTAAAGTTTTCTGCTGTTGCTGGTTCTGTGGCAAATCTAAACTTAGCCTTTGTACCAAAACTGTTCATCAGACTTTGTGCTGGTTTTGTATGTAATTATTATATTAGTAGAGGCCGCTCTCCGTTATTCTTAAGCCCTTTCCCCCCTCCAGTTAATATTACTATTAACCATTAGACAACAAACTGGCAGATGATTCTATCTGATCAGAGAGGGCAAGAAATTTGGGTATTCTTGGTACTGGGACTTCCAGCTCAGTTCATTGTCACTTTCTGATTGAAAGTACAAGATGAAAAAGATAGTAAAAGCATTAATGATTTAAAATAAAGATTTCTGTATAAGAAGTTGAGAGTTTCTGTTCAGATAAACAAAGACCTTAGTCATCAGTGAGTTCTAATGTGCTTTTTATTAAGTTTTTATTTTCTGATTACTAGAGCTGGGAGAGCATTGGGCGAAGGTGAGGAGGCAGCAGGGAGATCTGGAGAGAGAGCAGTAGAGAAATCTGCTGTAAAGCACTTGGGAAGTGCAGTTTTGCACAGTGGTGTCCTCTCTGGGATCTGCCATCTGTATCCCCACATCTCATTGCCTCTGGTCTGCAGAACCGTGTGCTGAGAAGGTGCCAAGCTTGGCTAGTTCTTTCACTTGACAGTCACAGAATCACAAGATGGTTTGGGTTGGAAGGGACCTTAAAGATCATCTCATCTCACCTCCTGCCATGGGCAGGGACACCTTCCACCAGACCAGGTTGCTCCAAGCCCTGTCCAACCTGGTCTTGAACACTTCCTGGGATGGGGCAGCCACAGCTTCTCTGGGCAACCTGTGCCAAGGTCTCACCACCCTCAAAGTAAAGACTTTTTTCCTCAATATCCAATCTAACCTTTACTCTGTTGGTTTGAAGCCATTCCTCCTTGTCCTGTCACTCCAGGCTCTTGTAAATAGTCTCTCTCTACCTTTCTTGTAGGCTCCTTTCGGGTACTGGAAGGCCACAATTTGGACATCCCTAAGCATCTCTTCTCCAGGCTGAACAATCCCAATTCTCCCAGCCTTTCCTCGTAGGAGGAAAACACAGTCACGTGTTTATGGAAAAATTTATGAACTCGCAATCAGTTATGGTTCTGAAAACATGCCTTGGTACGCAGGGAAAGGTGCAGTGTGAAATAGGGGTAATCAAACCTCCGTGTCAGTGCTGGGGACACACACAGTGCCAAAAACCATTCCTGGTCATGGGAATGCCGTCCCCCGCATTGTTAACTCGCTGGAGCGCAGCGGGGAGCGGTTTTGCCCAGGACAGCTGATGCTCACCCAGACAATCCGGCAGCACGAGGGAGGATTTAGCTGCCGTTCTCCATGGGCAGTTTGGATACAGCTGCCCTGGTTTGGAAACTGAAAGGGTTTAGTGATGTGACTGTGCCAGAGAGCATAGTCCTTTCTTTATTGCTCATTTAATTTACTGGTGGGGACCGTCACCAGCTGCAAGGTTTGCAGGTACCAGAGCTTCTATTAAATACCCTTCTAATTGATCTGTTGTTTAAAATAGTGAAAATATGTCTAATTTCCTTCCTTACTGCATGTTTTTCATGATAGATGTTAATTGTTTGACTGTGTTACAACGCTGTCTTTTATCCTTTCCATTACTGCTGATCCTCCTGTGGGAACACGACCTCAAAGTGATATTTCACTATGGGTTATTACAGTAACTGATTTGTTTGTAAAATTCAGGTTGTGTCCCAAATCCTCTGTTAATGGCATTGTTTGTGGAGGACAGTTGTTTTGGTATCAGCTTGGGCAATTTTGCTGTACCTTTCCACCTTAACATTTCAGGTGCTGTTTATTCAAATGTTTGTCCTCTTTCAGGGTCATCTCCCCTCTGTTGGTACTTAATGAATAGCAGCAGGTGGGAACAATAAATTCAGGTGTTTATACATAAGCTCCTTAATTAATTAATTAATAATGGTCAGGTAGTTATTGAGGTTTGCCTTCCTTAGTTGACTGTAACAAAGCAAACAGTTTTATCTCTGTTGTAAAGGAATTGTGGTTTTGCTTTCCAGTTCCTTTTCAAACTTTCTATTTATCTCAGGGTTTGGATGGATTTATTTAAATTTGATTTAACCAAAAAGTCCTTTATTTTTTCTTTACACAATTAAATTATGGATAATGAGAACTTAAATCTTGGGCATACTTAATACAGGTGGAAAATTATGTCACTGAAGGTAGTGGAGTTACACCCTTGAGAAAGCATTGTAGTCAAAATAATAATTAAATCTTAAGTTGTTTTATTACAGTGCTTTTGTTATTATTTGAATGGCCTGTGCAAAAAGCAGCACCCCTCTGAAATTGTATCTGAAAATTAAGGTGGCAGGTAGGTAAAATAGTGTTGCAGCAACTTATATTGAGGGTGTTGTACCTATTTCTTGGAGTTTTACAGTCTCACTGTTTAAATAGAAAAAATTTTTAAAAAGCCATATAGTTCATAATGATGACTGTTTGGCTGTTAGATAATATATTGATGAAACCATTTTTATGCATAGTCACCATTTTTACTTTATAGTTGGACATTTTGTTTTATAAGAGGATCCCTTTGAAGTACATCAGCATTTTATTACCTTATGTTTTTGCTTTATGGGATTTATTTCCCTTTTCAGCATTTACTAATTGGGTCTGATTGGTCATGAGTAGCATCATACAGTCTCTTTTAAACAAGACCTGGAGCTTTTATTCTAAAAACATTTTGCTGGAAAACTTAAAAGTTTTCAAGACAGAAATTCCCTTGTTCTCTTAGGCACTGTTGTAACAGGTCTATGACTCAGAGTCCCAAGACTGGCAAACACAGCCACCCTTTTCACTTCACTGCAAGTTTTATGTGGTTCCAAATGATAATATTCTGGTATCTGAGCTCTTTTACACTGCCTTGTACGTGTGACACCAGCTCCTTCTCTGTGGGCATTGATGGTCTGTCTGGTTCATTTTAAAGTTCTTTAGGACAGCAATGTTCCTGCTTACCTACTAAAAGGGCAAATCAGTTATATCAGTCACATCACTGAGAAAAGAAAATGGGTTTGGGCACTTAAATAGCTTTCACCTAAAATTTTAACCCCCTTTTACATGAGATCTAACCTTTTTCAGGGTAGACAGCTGTCCTGCCCACACATCCTATGCAGGATTGGAGGCTATATACTGTCCTTTGTCTTTATTAAGATTGGTAATAGTAAAGTCAACGTTTTCTGTTGCCACTTTTCTAAACCCGCACAGTGAGTTCAAGCATGAACTTTTGTTATAGCACATGTATTAATGGATGTTGTCCATTTTCCTGGTAGGTTGCTTTTTGCTGCTGCAGCACTAACACTTCTTGGGTAGATTTACAAGGAGAAAGAAAGACCAAAGCATGTGCTGACATGCTCCTGCTAGCTTAGTCTGGCTAGTCTGGGTAACAGCAAGCAGAAAGGCATGGAAATAGGAATTTTACCTTGTGCTGGCAACCAGAGTGGTTGTGTATTGTCTTTGAGTTGCTTTTATTTTGCTGGAGTATGTTACAGCCACCCTGGTTACTCTCTTACCCCCTACTGCTTAGATCTTGCTCTCTCTTCTGCCATCATACCTGCAGATACACAAGGGCTGAGAGTTTTTCCAGTTTACAGTAAGTTAGACCTCTCTTGCACCTCAATCTCTTGACTCCGGCACGTCAAAATGTTTAAATTAGCTATGCTCTATGTTCCTTGTTTGTTGTTTTCCCTGCAGATTTAAGGCTAGGCCTCAAGATTTGTAAACCTTACTCCTCCTGCACTGCAGACCTTGAACTTGAGCACAGCAGTGACCCAGGGTGGTCACTGGTTAGTCTGTTGGAGGATCATGGGAGTGCAGACCTTCCATGCTCCCTGACCTTCTGCTGTGCCTCTTCAACATCCTAACCCAGGAGACTGAGCTGACCTCGCTTTGCTTTCACACAATCACAGGATGGGTCAGGTTGGAAGGGACCACAGTGGGTCATCTGGTCCCACCTCCCTGCTCAAGCAGGATCATCCCAGAGCATATGGCACAGGATTGCATCCAGACAGCTCTGGAATATCTGCAGTGGAAGAGACTCCACACCTTCTCTGGGCAATCTGTTCCAGTGCTTGGTCACTGCACAATAAAGAAGCTCTTCCTCATGTTCAGGTGGAACTTCCTGGGCATCAGTTCCTGCCCGTTCCTCTTGTCCCATTGCTGGGCACCTCCGAGCAGAGCCTGGTCCATCCTCTGACCCCTCCCTGCAGACACTGACAGACATTGTTAAGGTCCCCTCTCAGTGTCTCCTCTCGAGGCTGAGCAGCCCCAGCTCCCTCAGCCTTTCCTTGTAAGAAGATGATCCAGTCCCTTAATCATCTTTGTAGCTTCCACTGGAGCTCCATGTCTCTGTTGTCCTAAGGAGCCCAGAACTAGACACAGTACTCCAGATGTGGCCTCACTAGTGCTGAGCAGAGGGGCAGGATCCCCTCCCTGACCTGCTGGCAATGCTCTTCCTAATGCACCTCAGGATCCCATTGGCCTTCTTGGCCTCCAGGACCCCAAGTTCTCCACAGAACTGCTCTGCAGCAGGTCAGACCCAGCCTATACAGGTGCTTTTTTTTGGCTGAATTAGTTTCCTGCCAAAGTACTAAGTTCTGTCAGCACACTTGAGTCAAAGAGCATCAGAACTGACGTGGAGTAGGTCAAGTGGGGAGGGGATAAAAACAAGGTGTGAAAGTGTTGTATTCTATTTTCTGTAGATCCACCTTGAACCATCTGCAATGAAGGAAGATCTTTGCTGTTTAGATTTCTTATTACTAAATTACTTGGTGGACAGAAGTATCAGAAGGTTATAAAAACAATTCACAGACCACCCAGTAGTGTATATGCTAATCAGACTGAAAAGAAAGAACTAATCAGAGTGAAAAGAAAGAAAAGAGCTTTTTTTTAAGGACTGCTTTATTCAGCATTCATTAGGCAGCTTTAAACAGATTATCATAAGCTATCCTAAGCAGATTTTAATATTTTCTTAATGAAACAGATAATTTAATTATAAAAATATTTTTACACTTGGACTTTCCTACAAATGACATACCAATAGGGAAGCATTCATAGAACAAGTTACCAGCCCTAGTGTCTAGATTTTTATCTCTTTTTTTGGTGGAAGAGAATTTTTGAAGTGCACTTGCCTTCATAGGGCTTTGCAAAACCAGCAGTTCCCCCTTTAGACCAGAAGATGGACTGTTGTTTCACAATATGTAACTGTTCGTGGGAGGGAATTTTTAATTATAAAGTAGTAAGAAAGGGAAAAGAAACCTGAGGAGCATCTCCTGTTCAGATACTCTGCATGAGAATTTTATTCTCGGAATCTGCCCTGAGTCGTCTCTCATTTCCATGATCTGTGTTCATCTGTGATGTGCATGGTGAGAAATGTATCACATGAAAATAATCCTACTAATAAAAGGTCCTGTGCAATAATGAACTTAACAGTGAGGGAAATGTGAGTAGAAGAAGGGGACAAAGATTAGTTTCCCCTCCTGTACCACATTTACTGGCCTTCTGGAATTATAGAATCACAGAATGGTTTGGCTTGGAAGGGACTTTAAAGATCATCTCAGACAACTTCATGGTGTTCTTTGAGTTAAGATGAAAATACACTTCAGTGGCAGCTTATGCCATATATATTAGTTGTCCTCATAATAATGATGTTTTTCTTATTAAAATGGATAAAATGCTATGTGATATCATGTGTATTTATACAGATCCAATTTCCTTCAGCCATTGAACAAGCATTATTTGGAGGATGTTCTTTTTTTAACTGGCTACTGAATATGTTGCAGAAATTTCTCTTAAGACAGTTAAAATTTGTATAGCTTGTGCTATGGAGGAACTGTCCTCCTTTCATAAGATGTTGAAGTAAACTTAGCCATCCTGAAGTATTTTTTAATTTTCTGGGCTTTATGCCCCATAAATGCAAAACTACATTAGCTCAGTGTCCATCCTTGTAGTTCTTTAACCATCTTTGAAGTATCATTAGGAGATCTGGTCCTGTGTTCATAATGGGGCAGATTGTTGTATTATATAATCTCTGTGTTGTTAAAACATGGATTTAGAGAAATAACATTTATTAAAAGAACTTGGTGGGTTTGTGTTCCTAATTCTGTTTTGTTTTGCTATGCCAGAGAAGTTAACTGGATTTTGTTAAATATTTCTTCTGTTACTGCACTTCAGGCATCTCTTGAAATATTTGATTTCTTCTTCCCTTCAATACAGTATTTTCAACAAATTTTCAGGGGTTTTTTACTCTAAACATAACCACTTCTTGCAGGTTACAGATACATTAGGAAATAAGTAGAATTCTGAATTGCACATTTTTCTGTTTTCTTCACAGAGTTTTAGAAGATGTCAGCAGACATACCATTAAATATTAATATCAAGGAGCCCCGATGGGATCAAAGCACATTTTCTGGACGAGCCAATCACTTCTTTACTGTAACAGACCCCCGGAATATTTTGTTGTCTGATGCCAAACTGGAAAATGCAAGGAAAATTGTGCATGATTACAGGTATGGCATTGACTGCTTCTACTGCTGACCCAAAAAACGTCCATGTCAATGATAAGTACATGGTGATGTATTTAAAAGGAAATATTTAAAACACTGCTTTCATTGCACCATTCTTTTTTCTTACTTCAGAGCTTGAAACCCTTTTTTTAAAAAACAAATTTGCAAATGGATGGGGAAGAGTTGTGTCAACTGAGAACTCCTGTTAAGGGTTCTGAAATACAGAGGCGTCTAATTCTGAAAATAGTTTATATGACAGCAGAGCTTAAAACTTCCTCTTGTGTGTTGCATTGTTTGGAGCAAGTGGTCTCTTAAATACTCACCAAGTGAATTTTTAAAGTTTCATACTAATGGCTCCAGAGATTTTAGCTCTCAAATCTAGTACAGGTTTGAGTAAATACAAATTTGGTGCTGAATATATTGAATATATAAGCCAACATAACCACTGCTGGGAGCTTTGATTCTTTTTATTTCGCCAGTCCATTTAAAAGCCAAAGAAGATCTACAAGCTGACTGTGAGGCTTGATTAACTTAGAGTGAACATCCCAAAATCCTCTGATGCCACACTTCTCACAGGAGGTTGCAGCATTTTATAACAGTTGTGCTTTTTGCTGTTGTGTTATTTTGGTTTTTAACTTGTCCCAAGACTAGGTATTGTAGCACCTGGCTTGACAGAAGATGAGCTGTGGAGAGCAAAATACATCTATGACTCAGCCTTTCACCCAGACACTGGTGAAAAGATGGTCTTGATTGGCCGAATGTCTGCTCAGGTCCCCATGAACATGACCATCACAGGTTGTATGATGACCTTTTATAGGTAAGTGATGGCAATATAACACATGAAATATTTGCCTACGAATTAGATAAGTGAAAGTCAATGTTATTGTTAAAAGTTTTATAATAACTGTTTTTAAATGTAAATTTTTGCTTCCTTTTCTCTTCTCTCTTCACATTCCCTCACACTGATTAACGGTTCCCTCTAGAAGTAGTTGTGAAATAAGCCCTTAGCATCCTTCACCATCCCACTTTTCCTCAAACTGGGAAATGTTCCAAAATCCCATCTGTGTAGGAGAGTTGTGAGGAGGACAAAGAGGAGGAGATACCTGGGAATGTCTAACCTTGTTGGTCTGGCATGCAGGATGTTCTGTCTGCCACGTGAGTACTCAGTATGCTTCGGTCCATCGGTCATCGAGTTCCTCCAGCTCCCCTTTGATCCCTACATTTCCTCAGAGGTTCTGGAATCCAGTGAAGTCCACAGCAGGAGCCAGTGTGATCTTTTGGCAGCCTCTATGTTAGAAATATTTTTTGGCACAATGCTTGGTCAGCAGGAACTACTCAGAGAAAATAGCAATGGTGTTTTGAATGCTGAGATTGTACAAACTCGACACACACCCCAGACAGGCTCAGCTCTTTTGAACACCTGTGTGTTGTAAAAAACAGTCAGTAATATGAATCAAACCCTCAGTGCAGCTGCCCATTCCCAAGCACTGCTCCTGTTAACTGCTTATTCTCTTACACGTTCTGTTATTCTTATAACACATAGAGCAGCTCTGTATCTTTTCTTTGCATTATCGCTCAGATTCACAACTAGGTGATTTATTGGCCTGCAAGGTTCCTTTGGGCCAAATCCTCAGCATTGCAAACAGGATTGTTTAGAAGTCCTTGGATGATGCAGTGTATCCTCTCTGTCACTGTACATCACATGCTCTGGTTACTGCTGGCCACTGGAAGAAGCAAAATCCCTGTTATACCTGTGAGGGCTCTTCTATGTGTGGTAAGACAGTGTGAGTCACACCTAAACCTTAGAGCAGGCCTAACATCCTCTATACACCAGTAGCAAGGAAAAAGGAAAAGATGACTCAGGAAAAGAGTTGCACATGCACAGGAAGAAAGGAGGAAGAACAGCAGCAGTGATGGAAAAAGTCCAGCTGGTTTATCACTGTTACTTTGGCATCTCAGATACTGGAAACCAGAGGGAATAATGATACATTCCCAAATCTCCTGAATCTTTCATTTTTTTTGCAATTTAAAGAAATAACATACCTTCCCAATTCAGAATGTCATGACAGACACACATCATCTGCTCTAGCATCTCTTCTTTGCTTCGCCCTCAGTTACAGAATAATTGGTACAACTGTTGCTGCTTCTTTAGCCCTCAGTTTCCATATCAGCCCTCTGATGAAAATCACATTCCTGTTGCAGCTGCTGCCTGTGTTATTAAATAATTTCATTAAATATTAGCTTTAGAGTCCTATGAAATGTTATTTTAATGATTAAGAAATAGTTTTCAGTAGCAACTGTTACTTTTAGTGGCCTGGTTCCCCCAAAGGAAATTTTGGTGGAGCAGAATCTTCAGTGATGTCTCCACTGTGGGCAGAGATTGTGGTCTGAGTGCACAAACACATAATTTTCCCATGGTATACTCTCCTTGTAAAATGATTATATCTGCAGGGACCACATCAGCCTGTTAAATGGAAACTCTGCAACTGGTACAGCACATATTTTTTTCACTGCCTCCTACCTGTGCTCACTAATTGGCACCTTTTTGTCATGCTGTGTTGAACCAGACTAATTTGTGTTCTGTATCTCTACTTAAACATGCAGATATTTTAATGAAAATAATTTTTCATTTTGGATTTGCGTCTTTTAATCTGGTTGTACCTGGGACTGAATGTTTGTCACAGGGGTTTATTAAAACAATGGCATTGTATTAGCTTTTTGAAGACTGAAGGGATAAACCCTGGCTCCTAAAATCCACCTCTCAGTCACTTATGGAGCTTCCAAAGAGAACTAGCAGACTGTAGAGGAATAATAACCCTGGAAAAGCATTCTGGAAATTAGAGCATTTCCTGTTTCTCTGGGTGTTTTTTATAGAGAGGTTTGCTATAATGCTTTTGTTATTACAACAAACCTTTGTCCCAGGTGAACCTTGCTAGTTAATTTCAATGTTTTTAAATTCTTCTCCCAGAAGAACTCTTGGTAATAAGACGTATCTCATTGACTGTATTGATTCATTTAAATAAACAAGAACCTCTGCATGGTTACTGCTTGCAGTGGCTTTTCTTGATTTGCCATCATTTTTCTGTGCTATTGATTCAACTGTGGTTTTAATAATAATAATAATAATGACAATTGTTTCTCTTTTCAAGAACGACACCAGCAGTGCTTTTCTGGCAGTGGATCAACCAGTCCTTCAATGCTGTAGTAAATTACACCAACAGGAGCGGGGATGCCCCAATCACTGTCAGGTCAGACACTGAACCATAATTCTGAACATAATTCTGATGAGTTTACAAGTTGCTCTCTGATGTACTTGAACATGGTTGGGCATTAAAGTTTGAGGTGAGAGAAGGCTTAAGTTTTCCCATCTATACTCATTATTAACTTGATATGCACCAGTGAGAATTCTGAGAATGACAGAGGCAAGAACTCCGTTTCTACCATTAAACACAAGCCCCCGAGCACCTTGGTCATGAGCTCTTAACAGTGTAGGATTTAGTAGCAGTCTGTGTTGTAGGGCTTGGTCAACCATTTGCAAGTGCCTCATCAGTTTGGTGTCACACCAGCATATTTCTAAGCTGATATTTTGGACCTTTAGGTGTGTCACTGTGCCACCTTCTCAGTGCACAGCACACACCACACTGGAGGCTTATTTACAAAAAGAGGTTCCTTCAAGGAAATGGTCTGTGCTTTCTGTGTGATGGCAAAAAGAGAGACTAAATAGATGCAGAAAGCTAGAAATCTCAGGCTGAAAAAGGGGAAATCAAACTGAAAGAGGGGAAATTTAGGTTAGATATACAGAAGAAATTCTTCCCTGTGAGGGTGGTGAGGCTGTGGAACAGGTTGCCCAGAGAAATTGTGAATGCTCCATCCCTAGAAGTGTTCAAGGTCAGGTTGGATGGGGCTTGGAGCAACCTGGTTTAGTGGAAGGTGTCCTTGCCCATGGCATGGTAGTAGAACAAGATGTACTTTAAGTTCCTTCCAACCCAAACCATTCTGTGACTCTATGAGTAGAAAACTGGAATTGCAGTGCTTGACTTTCTGGTTTTGGGGGCTGACTTGCTTAATGATAGCCAGGAGAAAGCCATGGATTCAAGCATTTACAGACACCTGCTAGCTGGGAAGTGTGGTTTAGAGCAGTGTTTGCAGCTGTGCTGTCTGAATGTATGGGGTTTGGTATGGTTTATTTTAATTACTATTCTAGACACAGCCTTAGAAATCCAAACTGATTTTATTAGGTTAAGCAATTAGGAAATTAAATAGAGAACTAATCCTTCAAGGTGTTCATTTAGACACATGAAAAAATGCTGAACAGGCACAACCAGCAGAACCCGATTCAACATTACAATGCTGCTTGATAGATGACTTCTACTGCTAGTGAAATAAAATGGTTTAATTTAGGGTCCTTTTAGATCTTCCCTCCACATCTTATTGCAGTAGCACAAAAAGGTCTACTTCTTAACTTCTGGGGGGGCGTAACTACATATGTAAAATATAATTATTTTTAAAAGTGACATAAATATAGTTGTGCATGTGCAAACATTTTAATTTCTCTTTTAGCCAGCTGGGAACAGCCTATGTTTCTGCCACCACCGGTGCTGTCGCAACAGCTTTAGGACTTAATGCACTAGCAAAGGTATTGCTGATATTTTTTTCCATTCTCAGTAGACTGTGGTGCTCTGTGAGATGCTTGCAGCTCATTTCTGCTCTGGTGTATCTGTGTCATGTGAACAGCTCCCACTATGGAGTTCTAATGGCCTTTGGCAGCTCCTTTCTCTACATCACAGGCTTATTTTTTCCCCGTGTAGAAGGTTTTATATATATGTTTTTCAGACAGCCTGTCCTCACATATGTCAGACAGCCTTGTGTTTGGTTAATGCAAACTGTATCTAATAAGGTGCCTTTTTTGCAGTTTCTTTTTCACATGTCAAAGGCATTTAATAGTACTTGCAAGTTAATTGGAGTGGAGATATAATTACACTTCCCCGTGATGCTACTAAATTCAGAATGGTTTTGCCACTCTCCTGCCACTGCTCACTCCTGAGAGAAGCATTTGTGACTTATTTCATGTTTATTGTTTTTCTACCTCTGCCCCACCAGTGAGTTTTCACTGAATTTTAATGTAAAGGAAGTAAGTCTGGTCTATGATTATCAGATGAAGCATTTGAATATGACCTTTGGGAAAGCCACTGATTTTGTAAATGTTTCCCCCCTCTCTGTGTGTTTTACAGCGCGTCTCACCTCTTATAGGACGGTTTGTTCCTTTTGCTGCTGTTGCTTCTGCAAACTGCATTAATATTCCACT
Source organism: Neopelma chrysocephalum (assembly GCF_003984885.1). Taxonomy (NCBI): domain Eukaryota; kingdom Metazoa; phylum Chordata; class Aves; order Passeriformes; family Pipridae; genus Neopelma; species Neopelma chrysocephalum. Next base: position 7,422,440 of record NW_020897720.1, read on the forward strand.
AATGAGACAAAGGTAGGAAAAAGAACAAAGATCACTCATGCTGCAAGAAAGGATGTTACTGAGTTTGTAGATCAGCAAGTTATTAAGTAAGGGACATTCTATATCTTTAGCTTGTTTCAGACCTTGCAAAAACCTCATGCAAGATCTTGATTTGACTGATTGTTTGTGACAGGTATAAAATAGAATATCCTCATTCTCTTCAGGTAAATATCCATAGAGTTCTTCAGTCTTGGATCTCAGAAGCCAATTACCGATCCTTCAAAACTTGATCACATGGATCCTGGAGTACAGACTCCACTTTGAAAGAATACAGTAATTTCAAAAAGGGTGCTTCAAATTCCACATGCAGAACTTAGTCATAGAAGTCAGGCTCTGCAGTTCTGTTCAATCATCTGAGATTACAAAAGTATGCAGTTTGTCAGAAACAAGCTTTCATGTGTTCTGATTTGACATGGAGTAAGAATAGTAGGAGGGAAAAACAAATTAAAAGCATCCTCTTAACACAAGGTTATGGGCAAAAAAAGGAATATTTAACTTTTGTATTTACAATGGAATTTGATCCTTGGTACTATTTTATCTTTTATAAAATATGAAGAGAAGAATAAAGGCAGTCAGGATACCTGCAGTTCTCTCTGCTTCTCCCAGTATGTGAGTTTAACACCTAACCCTGCTCTTGAGCAAAAGACCTAATAGAGAATAATGCAGCTACAGAAATGTAGTTTGTGCACCATTTTATACTTGCAAATATATTCTTAGTGGTTGAAATGAAAACTCAGGCTCTAGAATGCCAGAGGGGAATTTTCACATAGACAGTGAAACTGATCTTCCTGTATTCCATGAGCTGTCTGTCAGAAACAACTGACAAGGCAATCCTGAAAATTCCATTTTTCCAAAATGCTCTTTGAAGGAACTTTTCCTTTCTGTGTGCTACAGAGTAAAACCCATCTCCTTTCTCCTTTCTTGGAAGTGTGACCAGGTTCAAGCAGCAGATTGTTGTTACAAATATTCAGTTGATAACTTTCCAGCATATTTTTCCCTAGATTTTTCTCTGTCTTTTGATATTTTTTGTGCTGAAGAGTGTTACAAACAGGCTAACTTAGAACATAAAATAAAATAAAACACATCAGTCTTATAATTGACAATTTCAAGGGACAAAAGGTGACAAAAAAGGGTGAATGAGTTCACTTCAAGCACTGCTTTATTTTTACTCCTTATTCAACAGAGAAATCAAGTTTGGAATCCCCGTCACAGATGAGGATGGGAACAGAGTGGGTGAATCATCCAAAGCAGCTCAGCAGGCAATCACCCAGGTGGTTATCTCAAGGATTCTTATGGCTGCTCCTGGAATGGGTAAGAATAACTGCAGTCCTGTGCAGCTCCTGATTATTGGTTCCTAATGTGAGAGAGAGCTTCAGTCTTGCGTGATTTTTCTCAGAGGCCAGATTGCCTCACAGTTCCTCAGGCAGTGTTTGCCTTTCTGGTAAGAAGTTCCCCACAGAAATGTACGTTTCTCACTGTGAAAACATCCACAGTGTGTTACACTGAAGTGCAGCAGAAAAGCTCCTGGGATGCTTTTGCAGAAATAATACAGATAGGAAAGGAATGGTAACAAATTTTACTTGCTTGGAATTGGTTTAGTGCTCTTGTCCAGTGCTGAGTTACTGAGCTCAGGTTTAGTTACATGTGCAATTAAAAGTTTTGCTTATTGGGAGAATTTAACTCTGTAAATACCAGTTCTGTATCTTGAACTGGCAATGTGCAATGAAAACTCAATGAATGACAAAAGGCTGTGAAAATTGTGTTAAGGTGTTAGTTCAGCTAAACAGAAAATGAAAACAAAGTGCTTTTTTCCCCAAGGTTAATGCATTTTTTCTCTTACTTGCAGCAATTCCTCCCTTCATAATGAATACATTGGAAAAAAGAGCCTTTTTAAAGGTTAGTCTTACATAATCTATGTATTTCAGATCCTAAGCTAATATTTTAATGAATATAAAATACTTCCTGAGCCTTCTTATTTGCCTGCCAAACACTGTGGGAGCACATCCCTGTAGAACTTGCTTTACAGCTGTCGCTTGCTTTCTGCCTTTCTCAGAGATAGCTTGGTTCTTTTTATCACAATGTAAAACAACATTCAGAAAATAGGAACTTTTTTGTTGTTGTTTTCATGATTGTTCTTAAAGTGCAGAGTTCCTCCTATGAAATCTACTTTTCTTACACTCAGTCTTGGAATAGAGTTTATGGGGAAAAAGTATGAACGTTTTAATAATGCTGGTTTTTTCAGGAGAGCAGTAAGGAGGCTTTGCTTAGCTGCTGTAGTAGCAATCTGAGGTTGGAAACAAGAACTCTTCTTTTGAAAAAATTCCTTTTGAAAATCATCCCTTAAAATTTACTGGATTTAAAGTGCAGTATAGGCATAGAATGGCCATTCTTCATCAAAGATTACTTATTTCCTCTATTCTGTTTATGCTAATGTAGCGTGAAGCCAAACCCCTGGTGTTGGTAAATCCATAACCTGCACCAACATTATGCACTCTGTGTGCATGAGAGGGTAAAGAACAATAATGAAATGAGTCTTAGGGTTGTCTACTACAAGAGAAATAATATTCAGATGAGGAGGTCTTCCATTTTCTACCAGTAAAGGGAGTTTCATATTCACCAGCTGATATCACTGATTTAATTATTGTGTAGCTCCAGGCAAAGTCTCTCCCTGTGAAATCCACCCAACAAGCTTAAGAGAATCTATCTCCTTCCTGTTAGAAAAAGTTTGAAAAAAAAGCATGGTCTGAATCTTCAGACCCTCCCTTGGAAAAGTGTGTGGGGACTGGGAGGACAAGCAGGCGGAGTTGCCTGTTTTGTTAGTCTAAAATGTGTAAATTATATCTCTTACTATTTCTATGCTTCCTTTTACCTGTGCAGTGAGATTACATAGTTAGGCACACCATTTGAAAGTGCTTCTGTAGATATAGAAGAGGAACAGGTTGCCCAGGGAAGCTGTGGCTGCCCCATCCCTGGAAGTGTTCAAGGCCAGGTTGGACGGGGCTTGGAGCAACCTGGTGTTGTGGAAGGTGTTCATCAATTAATGCTATCAGTTCAGCTGGCAAACACGTAACATTGTGAAGAAGTTGCAGCAATCCTCAGGGTTTGGAGGCAAATATCTGTTATTTCTGTGTGGTATAATCAATATAAGGGTGTTGTGAATTTTTCAGATCAGCAAAAATGAGCGATTTCTTCAGTGACTACTCAGTGGTCTTTGGTACCATCATGACCGTTTATGCTCACCTGTTCCTCAGCCCGAGAGACTGTGAGTTCAGGTGAAACACTTCTCTGCAGGTAGTCAGTGGTAACACTTGGTAGAGATTAGTATTAAACCACTAAGGAATGAGCTGTACTTTTAACAAACAGCTTCTGCATGTCCTCTTGAGGTTCCAGAAGCACCATCCCATTCACAGCACTCCAACACCACCCCTGCAATGCTTTTCTAACTCACTGTCCTTGGCCTTTGCTTTGCACACTACCACCCTTGGAAATAATTCCTGAATGCTTGCCAAAGCCTTTTAAGCAACACACAAGGCCAGAAAATAGGCAAATGGTTGTGAAATGATAAAAAAAAATAGAACGATGGTCTGCAGTCAGACAGAAGGAAATATTCCTTGGATGCTGGTCTGTAATAGCAGCCTGTTATCCTCTGATATTTGAAATGAGATGTAGGTCATGTAGCACTATTCATCCCCCACATTCCCACAGTGTTTTGCACTAAGACATCGGTGTGAATTAACAGTATTCCCAAAAGTTATTGCTAGAAAATTAATCAAGAATGGTTTTAGAACACAAGCACATATTTAGAGCTTCAAAAAGCATCTAATTATTTCTGACTTGAAAAAGTATTTTTATATGTACATCTGATTTTGCTGTAGGTTTCAGCAGCAGCTTTGGGGCCCTTTTAGGGGATTGTGCAGTGTTCTAGTAATTGATTAAGCTGCATAATGTCTGGTTTCATTATCCCTACTGACATACACCTGACTAGCTCTTTGTAAAACCAAGGTATTTTACCTGCTGCAGCAGGAGGATCCATAAACAACCTTGCTCTGAGGCACAGCATTTATAGGCTTTACTTACAAGTCACTTTTCTCCTAAGGAAAGAAATTGTTTTTTTCCATAAAAACTTACGGAAACTCAAACACTAAGTTTTAGTTTGTATTGTTACTCTTACAGCCCCGGCTTCAGTTTCTCTCCTGTTCTGCATACTGTATTAACATGCGAGTTTTTCCAGAAATTTCCTCATATGTCTTTAAAACAAGTTCTTTGGGGTCTCTTAGTCTGCAACTGAAATCTGTATTCAAAACTGTTACAAAACCAGAACAGAGAGCTTTTTTTTTCAAGCATTGTTCTTGAATGTCTTGTGCCCTGCAGTCTTCCATACATTCCTAATTTCACTGTCATTTCATTTATTTGTTTTTTTTTTTAAACAGGCAGAGCTGGCCTGGGAAAGCTGGCAGATTTTTAGATCCAACAATGAAAGGAAGCAGTTAGAAAAAAGATGATTCTCCTTAAAGCTTTTGTTTGCTTAATTATCATTTCTCCATTTTCTCTGTTTGCACTAACCACTAAAATGTCATAAAGACATCTGGAAATCAGATCCTAATTCATTGGGAACTGCCTTCTTCCAGAGTTAAAGGATAGTTCTCTAACACAGTCAATTCTTCTGCTGTCTGTCGTGTGCTTCTCCATTTTATCTCTTTGTAGGGGTGTGCAGCCTGCGTTTGAGTTTTGTTTTATTGCTTTGTTTCCTGGGCAACTCCAGTTCTTAATATTGACCTCACAGTGCTAAGAGTTTTTCCTCACCATCTTTCTTGATTAGTGCAGTCTGGTAACATTCTGGAAAAAGCAAGGCTGTAACTCAGATCAAGTTGGCAAAAACTGTTCTAGCACGTGAACTAGATGTTGTTTATAGAGTCTGTACTAGACAACACCTCTGTCAGATCAATGATCTCTCATGGCACCTTCCAGGAGCCTTTTCAGTTATACTATTACATTTGGGGCTTTTCTGTCATGTATTTTAGGTCCCACATTCCCACTGCAATGTGTAGCATCCCTCTCCCTTCCTTCTCAGAGACAGAAGTCATTTGCAGTAGAGAGTTTGTGTTCACATCTCTTGTCACGGACTCTCCCGGTGTATAAAATGTAAAGAGTTTTGGGTGAATTTATCTCAGCTGAGAGTCAAATGAAGGTGTTTAGGAAATGCCAGAACAGCAAAGCTCTGCTGCCTTCACTCTTTACCCTTCCTGCTGTTCCTGTCTGTTCCCATTTGTTATCTGTTGTTACAGGTGATTGCTGAATTGCACAGTTCTTCCCGCACTCATTTCTGGATAACAGATTGACTCCAGGAAAAAAAATAATAAAAAGAAAAGAGAAGCAGTCTCCTACATCATTTCTTCTCCCTCAGGCTCTGGAGAAAGTTTACTCCACACAGGCTTGTTTTCTCTGCCTCCTGCGCTCCTGTGACCTTCCTCAGCCCCCAGCTTTGTCCTTCTGAGTCTTCTGTGTCTCCTTTGTCCATTTCTACTCTCAACTAGTGCCCAGCTTTTGTTCCCCAGCTTCCCCTCTAACTTCTGTATCTTGAGAAATGCTACTTGCAGAAACAAACATCTTCATTGAAAACATCATCCACTGCATCATGTGATTTTTAACTCATGAGCTGTTTTGTTTTAAAACCCCCTTCATGTTTTCATGGCAGCTGTGTATGTCCTGCTTTTAAGACACTGCTTTTAGTGTAGCAGCAGTGTCCATTGAACAGGTCTGGGTTTACTTCACTAGTAATGAATTTCAACTGAAATTCTAACATGGGGGGGAGCAGGTTCTTAAATATTTTAAAAGCCTGCAAAAAAGCTCTCTTTCTTGGCATATATTCAAGTCCTGCAAAAGTTATAGTAATGAAGATTATGCTAAAAATGCATCCATAGGTTATTAGTTGCTTTCTCAGCTATGTTTCCCCAATCCTTCAGCCCTTTTTTCTTTCAGTGAAAGGTGAACTCTTGCAGAACTGGAGTGTTGCTACAGGGACAACTTCCTACACATCAAGGGAAATCATATGACAGGACAAGATTAAGAGAGGCAGACTTACCTTTTTCCTTGACATCTCCCTTGTTTATGGGTGGTGGTTCCAGTTGCACATTAAAACCATTTGATGTCACCAAAGGAGCTGTAGCCAGACCAAGCTCTTCCTTGGAATGCCTGGGCAAAATTCACTGAGCCCTTCAGAGATGTGGTAGCACCACACCAAATTTCAGCTGTCCTGCTACTGTGGGCTTGTGTGACTCAGAAGGCCCAGGGGCTCAGCATCACATCCTAAACAGTCACCTGTTGGAGCTTCTAAGGGACACGTACTCAGGATCACAATGTATGTTGTTTCCACTGGGAATTTCCTTACTACTTTTCAGAAGGGATTTGGCTCCCAAACTGGAGCTCAGCTTTAAGGTACACTGCCTGTGGGTTTGCCTTCATGTCCAAGGGTCTTTTAGGTGCAGTCTGTCTCTTAGAAAACAAGAATTCCAGAAAGGGGGAAGGGAGAAGATAAAATACCATACTCACTGTGTATGGTTTGTTTTCAACAGAGATATCCGTGGTTGAGTGCTCCCATTCAAGTTGGATTAGTTGGAGTCTGGTAAGTGATTTTTTTTTTTATTGGGTCTGCTATTTTAAGAGATACTTGCAGGTTTTTTGAGAGAGTAGCAATATTTGCACTTTGTTCAAAGAAAAAAAGGTTGAGAGGGTTAATGAGGCTGCAGCAGTTACTTCACTTCCATCTCTGTAACTGATAATACCATGTTAAAAACAAAAAAGCCATTAGCAAGGAAGAAGCTGCCAAGAAAAGCAGAGGGAGGGGGGAAAGGAGTGGCAAAAAAAGGCATGTGGCAGCTTGATTAGAAAAGGTGCTTTGGCTGCTACCTCCATAAAGTCAGTGGAATCTAATCCTGAAGGCTGATGAATTCTTGAAACATTTGGGTAACAGAGAGTTTAATTTGCTGTGTCTAGCACTATCTGGTGTCCTGCACACTAATGTAAAACACTGTAAGGACATCAAATGATACTTTTAGACACAGTTGGAAGCATGGTATTGATAGATTTAGTGCTATGTAATAGGTAAATTATTTAATAAGGTGCAATGCAGAGAGAAGTAAACATAGCACTTTGTAGAATGTTACCTCACTGTGTACAAAAAAAACCAAACCGGAAAACTTTTTACCTAATCATGCATAAGGTTTTTGAATTCTCTTTTAGCACCCTAAATATTGTAATCCAATTTTTGTCTCCTCTAGTCTCGTGTTTGCAACTCCCCTGTGTTGTGCACTGTTTCCTCAGAAAAGGTGGGTATTGCTGTTATTATTCTCACTTTAATGTTACACTCCAGATCCATGCACAGACAGAAACAAGGGGTCAAGCATTGCCTGGTCAAGCACACAGTTTTATTTCCCATATAACAAAGGTGATAAACAAGAGAATATACAGAAAAGTAATACCTATGTTACTCATCAGTAATATATAATAGTTGTTTACAAACCCCTAGCAGCTCAAGATGAGATTTATACAATATATTCATGTCCAGGAAGGTTACGGATGCATTAAATACAGTAAGAGCCCATTTTATTTTCAGCTGGAAACTCTTCTAGTTATACAGAACAGCACTGGACTATCTGTGCTTATTTGTAATTTGATTAATATTTCTTAAGAAAGACTTTTTCATCAATACAAAAATAGCTCAGTACTGAAAACTGTCTTATAGTGAAAATTGTTTCTAGCTGAAATAATCATGAAGCCTGAATAAGTTATTTACAGATTAACTTAGCTCGATTTGGTATGTAGTATGGACAGGGCCTTAAATTCAGCTGAGCTGTCCCTCATATTAATAACAGTTGTCTAAACAGACTGCCAGATGTAGCTTAAACAATCCAAGCTGGAGCTGAATCCATTAAAAAAAAATACTGAACAACTAAGGTAGCTTTGACTTCCAGAAAACAATACCCAATTCTCATCAGATGCAATTGTTTGAGTACAACAAATCCGTCTGACACCATCTGTTTCCCTGCTTGGCCTAGGACAGAGAGCTGTGGTAAACAAGTGTCACTAGGCTACCTGGAGATGACTTGACAAACCAGCCTAGCACACGTGGTACAGGTCTTGATTTTAGCCAGGGCTCTCCAGTTCAGAGGAAGACCTCAAACTGTGTTCAGGAAATTGCAGCTATTCAAATGACCTGGCAGCTTAATTCACTTTACTGTGAACTGGTTCTCATAAAACTAAACCTTTTATTGAACTGAATAAATCAGGTAGTAAGTTAAATAGGCAAATACGTTATATGTAATAAAAACACCTTTAGGAAGGTAAGTTTCTCTTGCCAGCAACAAGTGAGTGGATCCCAACACCATTTCCTGACTCAATAGATTGTCTTACTGCCATTTTAGCAGGGATTCATTTGTCCCTGGTCTAGTTTGCTTCCCTTATAAAACATTTAAAGAGATGTGAAAACTCTTTCACAGTCCAGGAAGTTTAACCAGATCTTATTTTACACCCAAGTGCTTGTTTTATGTAACCATTTTCCTGTTTCTTTTGCTCAGTTCTATGGCAGTATCACGCTTGGAGCCAGCATTGCAAGCCCAGATCCGAGAGAACAGCCCTGGCCTAGAACGTGTATACTTTAATAAAGGATTATAATTCAAGGAAGGCAAAATATCTTTCAAGGAGGAACTTGTGAACTTATTTTTGAATTGTGTGCCAACATAGTTGAAGATGACAACTCACCTTTAACTTGTCCGTTTGTTAAACAAGTTTGATCATCTGCGTTATTATATAGTTAAGGACTTTCCTCAGTGTAGTGTTTAAATTACAAAAGGTCACTTTGTCCACTTTGGTATTGATTAAAAGTTTATCGATACGTACCCAGAAATGTTTACATAAGCTCTCAAGCAGCTACAATAACAATAAACAAGCGCACAATGAAAACCAGATGCCATTATATTGGATTTGCCACCTATTCCAGTAACAGCAGGGCAGGGATCTCTTTCTGAAAAGTCATAGAGCGACTGAACGAAGTTGCCACCCTCTGGCAGCAACAGGACGTGTGGCTGAACGCGTCAGGAGGTTGTGCAGGAAGGGCTTTTTACCAGGGGGCTGATTAGGTTGTAGGTTTTCCCTGTTGGCACAGAAGCGTTTCTTGAGGGTGGATGTTGGAGGAGCCTGGAGCTTCTGCACCGTGTGGTACTGCTCGGCAATGCAGGCCGCCTTCTTGCGCAGGTCCAGCTTGACCAGCATCATGTTGTTCTGCAGTTCTGCCAGGGTTTGGTCCTGATGAAGGGAAGGCAATATATATATATTTATATAAAAGATATAGATATCATAGAATCATAGAAAGATCTGGGTTGGTAGGGATCTTAAAGATCATCTCATTCCAACTCCTCTGCTGTGGACAGGGACATCTTTTACTGCATCAGGTTGCTACAAACCCCATCCAACCTGATTTTAAACACTTCCAGGGGTGGAGCATCCACAACTTCTCTGGGCAATCTGTGCCAGGGCCTCAACACCCTCACAGGTAAAGAATTTTTTCCTAATATCTGATCTAACCCTACTCTCTGTCAGTTTGAAGCCATTCCCCCTTGTCCTGCCACTCCACAATCTTGTAAAAAGTCCCTCTCCATCTTTCTTGTAGGCTCCCTTCAGGTACTATGACAAGTTGTCGAACTCCCTGGTTACTGTGAACTGAGGAGGATAAACTGCCTTTTGCCATAATTCACTCACTGTTCTACTAAATAAGGCCATGCTTCAAAGTTTCTATTGTCAACAGTAAGAGGTTCAATAACAAATAGGAACAGTAGGGCTGGGACAAAACTGACTCTATTCTGCTGCAAATATGCTGCCATAGCAACTGTGATCAAGTGGATAAGGAAGTGAGAACTCCGAATTTTCCTACTTTAAGTACAGGCTGGCAGTTAACAGGAACAATTTGGGTCTCCTTTGGAGAGTTAAATGTGCAATTGAAAAATCAGCAATCTAGTTCCCTTCATGTAATAGTATGCACTAGCAAATAAGTCATTTTTATTTGCAGCATACTCTAATTACAGGCAAAGCACAAAGACTAAACACCCCCCTCTGTGCAACCCCCAACGAAACAGATACATTACCTGTCTGGCCAGAATGTCATCACACGTGCAGAGGGCTTCTCGGAGCTTCCCTGCTCCTGTGCTGTGGCAGCACGCTCGCTCTGCAGACTGGAGAGACTCCCCAATTTTTTGTAACTCTGAACGCAGCAACCTGACATTCTGAAGGAGAGATTCAAAACAGGTGGGTTTGGCACTGCTCTGCAAACAAAGCCACTCCAAGGTAATTCAGACATGCAGCACTGAGGGAGGATCCCATCTGCATGAGATATGCTGGGATCACAGATACCACAAACATCAACATCTCCAGTAAGTTCAACAAGCCCATTTCAACTTCAACCATCCGTTTAAAAACCTGGGAACAGCAGCCCCAAACACTGTTTATACTTGCAACCACCTTGACCTGCAAGTGTTCCTTTCTGTAACACAGAGTTGGAGTTACCTTCTGTCCATCTTCCAGCTTCCTGTCTACATCCATAGTAATGGGTCTGGCAGAGGGAGGTGGCTCCACTAATTTCTGGTACCTGTGCAACTCTAGGAACAGACAAAAAGTAGTGAGCAACAGGACATTGGCCAGCTTTCAGTATTCCTGAAGTTCAGGACTTGCCTTGAGACAAGCTGCCACAGGCAAGCCAAGAAGAGCTTTGAGTTTGTACAGACCTGCACAGACATTCCAGCCTTCTCCCTTTCAGTTACACAAAGGGACTTAAGAATTTGAACAGGGAGATTATCCTGCCCTAAAGTCCATTTTCATGTGAAAATGAAGAGAAACACTGCCCATCCAGCACATAATTCCTGTTATCTACAACTCAGAATAATGGTTTCAGGGTGTCTGAATCCAATGTACCCTGAAGAAAGTCTCTCTAACCCTGTACAAGGATCTCTCAGGCACAGGTCAGAACCAGCACACCATCGCTGCCATACCTGCAGTCGTGGTATGTAACTCCCTTTGACACTGCTCCAGTCTGGCTTTGGTATCTGCCAGCTCCTTCTGCACAGTAGACGAGGAGGTAGCTACTCGCTTGGATCGACGTAAGCCTTGCTCCGAGTCCTTTTCCTTAGTATCCAGACTTTCCAGTTTTTCTCTGGTCTCCCTCAGAGTAGCTTGGAGCTCCGAAATCTCCTCATCACGCTCCTTAGAAAGGAAGTTTGTTCAAATATTCAACAAGATTTTCTTACCACAGCTTTTCTGAAACTTTCTATGTCTTCCTGGAGACTTTGACAATCCCACACTTCACAAGTTGGACCCAGCCTTTAAGGTCCATTAAGTGAACACAGTAAACCCACTTCCTGGGAGCCTAAACAACTTTTTTACAGCCTCTAAAGAAAAGAGATTTTTGGAGAGTCACCGTCTTCAGAGAGGTCTGCAACAAGCCCCAGAGGCCACTCAAATGCCATGGCATGTAAAATAGACAGGCCCATACCCAACATCACAACTAAGAGCAAGAAGAGAAATTCACACAACTTATGTGAACCTGAAGAGTGCAAAGCAAGCCACTAGTGAAAAGAGTAAGGTGGGGAGAAAATCGTGTTGAATACATGGAGGAGTCAGGATGGTTGCACATTAGCTTCCAGATTAAGTGTTGAAAATTAGGAAGCCTAGTGAGCTACTTAAAGGAAGAGACAAGAAGCAAAACTTGTGGATCAAGCAATCAAATATCACAAAAAATACCTCAGAAAGCAACATCTTTCATTTTGCATGAACATTGTCCCGGACTCAAGTACCCTGAGTCCCCTCCCAACCCACTGCCATTTTCCTGATGTTATTTCATTGCCCTGAACAAACCTGGATCTTCTCCTGGTAATGGTCGGTCAATAACTCCTTCAGGATAGTCAGTTTTTCCTCGTACAGTTCCTCCAGCTGATCCCTCTGAGCATCCACATGTTGGCTACAAAGAGAACAAACAACTCCATGTCAGGGTGTGGCGGTTCTGGGTGTTGCAGCTCAACCTGAGCAGAGGAAGGGGGATCAGCACAGGCTGTACCTCCACCACTGCTCCTTCTGTTGCATGTACTCCATCATCTCATTGCAGATCTCCTCACGCAGGCGCATCTCGAGCTGCAGCTTCTTCAGCCGCTCCTGCACCAGCAGCTCTCGTGCAGCTTCTGCTGCACGCAACAAGTCCTGCAAGAAGGACACAGCTCCACTGCCTACACTGCACAACAGAGTTAGAACCTGGAATTAACTAAGTGATCCTGTGTCTGCAGGCTGCAGTGATCTGCAAATTTAAGATTATTTTAGTTGCTTGGAAAGAGAAGTTGCCAGGGTTTGCTACCTTGACACATGACAGCTCGAGTCTCTGTAGGTGTGTGACTTCCATCTTGATCTTTCAGCTATCCCAGCTGCCTGCTTTGAGTATCTAGGAAGTTCGATTATTTTTCCTCAATTTAGCCACCTGTTCTGCATGTTTTCTGATCTCTAGATTTCAGGTCTGCACCCACACTCTTACTGGCACTATTCCATAGATGACAGTGTTTCCAAATTAAGCGTGTGTGTCAGGTTTAGACCAACTATGAAATATTCGTGTCATAGATTCCCCAATTCCTGGGTCCTATATCCTTCTGAGGTTCTCTGTCACCTCTCTTGGCATGGTGCCAACCTGCAGTCCCACCTCCCAGGCCAAACTAACAGTCATGTTTTTGCCCTTCTATCCATAAAGGCTATAAAACAAATCACAACCCACCTTCTTCTCATACATGGAGACATCTGCCTCATCCTCAGTGTCTTCGTCTTCTTCTGAGTCCACTTCTTCCTTTGCCTCTGCCCCCTGACTGGTTCTCCTGCTGTGCTCTTTGATGATGGATTGTAGGGATGGAAGTCCCAGCTTTGTGGGAGGCGCCTGCACAAGCTGAAGAGGAAAAGACCATCATTGCTGTGTGCAAAGCCTGAGAGTTGTGTAATCTTTAAATACAGCCCTTCTCTGCAACCTGTCAGTTTAGCAGAATCTGGAAATACTCCAGAGGTAAAATAAGCCACTGGAGAAGCATAGGAAAGACCTGTGAGCATGCCCCCCTCTCCTTGTGGAAAAGGGCCCATTCCCACAGAAGCAGGATATACCCTGGCCATGCTGTGATCCTGGTGTGTGCTACTCACCTGGCTGGCAATGGCTGAGAACTTGGCTACATACAGAGTCTCATCATAAGTGGACGCACACTGGTTGATGTTGACAATCATGCAGGAGCGCCCGCGCCCAGTGAAGAACCCCTGGAACACACGGGTCAACTTGCTGTCCCGGAATGGAACCACCATCTGCTTTGTCCTGTGGGGAGAGACAGGAGTGAGCTGGGAAAGCAAAACAGCCCAGTCATACCCTCTCTCTGGAGCTCTGGATGCTCACCTGGACTGCTGGTTCTGGCGGAGGGCGGCGATGCAGCGGCCCAGTGTGTGCAGGGAGGTGTTGATGTTGTTGGCTTCTTTCATTCGGTCCCCGCTCTTCTGGTCCTTGCAGCGCTCGGACCCCGCCAGGTCACACAGGGATAACCTGAAGGAAACACAGAGATATTCACACAACCTGCTGGGTTTGTCCTGCTCTATCCAGGTTTACAATTCAGGCACCCTGCAATCACCTTCCCAGCTTCCTCATAAGGGCACGGAACACTCCTTTGGGGTGCCTGGGCTGTTGCTGGATGGAAGGGCCTACCCTAAGTGTAGGTGTTACACAAGGTAACACCATAGCAACCTTTGTGGTGTCAAGTTCAAAGATCCTTTGTCAGTCCATGAAACAGCCATTTCCCAGATACTGAGACAACCCATTTCCAGGTAGCTACATCCCAGGAACAGACGTGTTCCTGCTGTAAGGGTAGGGTTACTCACATTTACCTTCATTCAAAAAGCCTGAGAACTACCTCAAGTTGTGCTTTGCAGTACTCCACAAATTCCTGTCAGTTCCAAGACTTAAGGCTGGGAATTTTTACTTCTTTCCTTTCAACAAGACCTTTATCAAGATATTTCCCATATCCCAGGTCCTCAACAGGAGAGACAGGGAAGCTGAATCACTGAGAACACCCCAAAATCCCAGAGAGCATGAAACTTACTCGCTGATTTTTGGAACAACTTCACTGCCACCTCTTTGCAAGTGCAGAATCCGAATGGAGAAAACACTGTGACTGTATAGAAACAAGTAGATATTTAAAAACAATGAAATAACCTTCAAAAGCCCCTCAGAATTGCATTTCTGCCTAAACAGCCCCATTCCCCTTCAGACCTGCGACTGGAGTTCTGGTTCATGTGGGTGCTGGCAAAACTCTGGTTTTTCCGACCCAGTTTCAGGAGCTTCCAGGCTTCATTAGCATCCTGGACATTGAACCAGTTCAGATCTGGAAAAGCAAGCATGCACTGGGCACAGCAGTTTAGGAGACTGGCAGAAAACTTATCTCACCCCCAACTTCATCATTGCTTTTCCCTGACATTAACAAACTTGACATTCCCATAATCCAGATATCAGAGGTCTCTGTGGGGCTCCCCAGTGTGTCACTGCTAAGCCACCCACCCACTCAGTCCTAAAGTCTTCCTAGAAAGCCACTAAAGATCCCTTCCAGGTAAATCTACCTTTCACATAGGGGTTGCCAGTTTGGTCCTCGCAGAGCCGCAGTGTTTGCCGCTTGCGGTTCTGTCCAGAGAGAGTTGGGTCTAACAAGTCATAGATTAACTCATTGTAAATCTCAAAGAAGGAGACCCAGATGGAGAACTGCACATTTCCTGTGCTGGTGAGTGAAATCCGATCCAAATCAGCCCAGAGAGGGCCCAGTTCTGGGGGAAAAAAAGAAGGAAAACAAATCTTCACTGCAGCTTTTCATATGCGCAACTGGAATGGTTTAGCTGTAGAGTGAGATACATTCTTTAGCAGGAAAAACCACCCCAGAATCAAATTATTCTATATACTTCCTCCCATTTGTATCTACTCTAATGCCTGCCCCCATTGAGATAGCCTCAAGTTTCCTTTAACAGTATCCTCTATTCTGTGTAAGGACTTTTTATATACCTGATTTTGACTCCAGAATTACAGGATATTTCAAACATGAACTCCTTCCAGCATAAGTTAAGTTTTAGTACTTGTTACTTCAATCACTCCATGCTTCTGGGTACCTAATCATCTGGTAGTTCCTGGGTTTGAAAGTCTGGGCACGAGTGCTCAGTGCAGCATGTCACTTTAGCACTCTGCTTCCCAGCAATGAGCTGCTCAGTAACCACATTCCTTGAATGAAGTGAGTGAGTGGCAAGTAACTTTTCATTTCACATGGCTTGGTTATTAAGCAGCAGTGAATTCTTCTGATAATGGCAAAATATATGCACAAAGTTCTTCTTGCCTTGACATCCATATTTTTCAAGGGAATATTTGTGAGACTACAGCACCTTTGCTCCCTTACCCACAACACAGCACCCAAACAGCCTTCACCCTTTCTTCCATCACAAGCAACAAAAAGCAGGTAGTACACAACAGGCTTCCAGACATACCTTCAGTCTGGCTGATGTCTGAACGGCTGGTGAGTTGGCTGGATGAAGAGAGGCCAGCAACTCCACTGTCAAAACTGCCACTGGTGGTGGCCTGGAGCTGAGATTCAGCGCTGCAACTCCTCTTCAGCGGCGTTAACAGCTCCTCCTTGAAGGAAACCAAGAACACAAGCATGTAGGTGACATGACACCATCCCTCTCCTGTTGCTATCAAGCCTCCCAGAAGCCCCATGCTTACCTCCCAGAGACCCCCCTGCAGCATCATCTGCTTCTTGGTCTCTTCCTGCTTCACCTGCCTGCTGTCCAGCCAGATCACCTCGTTGGAGAGGGAAGGCTTCAGGTCCATGGCTTGGTACAGCTGGTCCCCCACACTGTTGAAGATGGTTGCCAAAGAGCGAGGCAGAATCCCCCCATCTTGGTTGGTGCCTGAGGCAAGAACAGCAGCAAGCTGAGGATTCACATGTAGCAGCAGACAATCCCTCAACAGGCTCCTAACACCTAGTGCTTCCCTTACCCTGAATCGTGTGAGTCTTCCCTGAATTGGTGATGCCATAGGTATAAACCAGACAGTTCTGCCCGTTCAGTACATCCTTTATCACCTGTTTCATTGTCTCATCAAAGAACAATTTCTGCCCCACATCTGGTCCAAAGATCTGCAAACAAGACACAAAAAACGGCCTCATGTAGATCTTTCCTGTCCTTTGCCGATGGTTGCTCAAGTGATATTACATAGTCCTTTTTCCCTCCACTAGCCATGAGCAACCAACCCACAAGCAATACCAGCTGAGCCCCTTACAAAAACAGGCTGTTCCTTTGCTTAATCCAGTAACATTTGATATCACTGCAGCCTTTAGTCTGTTTACAGGCTCATGAACAAAACAAGAGTTTGGCATTTGCTGCCAAAAAAGCTGTAAGGAGCAGCTTAATAAGAGAAAAACTAAGAAAACAACAACAGAAAAACTGACGTAGAGAGGATTGTACGAGACTGCAGAGCTCAGGCAGTGCGCCTTGAGATCAGTGGGTATGAATAAGCCACCTTTTCAAGCTGTAAGGCTGGTTCAAGCTCAGAAAACTTCCAGATGGGTGGTTTGTCCCAGTTACCTACCCGAGTGAAAGAGAACCTATGCAATGCTTGTCCCACTCCACGTTCCATGCACCGCATGGTGAAGGAGTTCTTAGGAGCTTTTAGAAGAAGGGTCTCTGAGTTCTCAATGCAGACACAGCCCTAAAGAACACATAAAACCCATTACTGCAGTGATCACAGCATAGACAGTAAAGGACAACAGCCTCTCCAGCAGGCACACAGCCAGCTCAAAACCTGCTTCATTTGGTGTCTCACCTGGTCTTCCCCTTTTTCCACTTCTGTAGATTTCAGAGGTCGAACTCTTAGATAGACCTTTAATTTGCCATTATTGTCTTCAGCTACAGCCTGTAAAAATCAGCACAGGTTAAACATGGCAGCCAGAGAGGCAGCACACAGCCACCCATCAGAACAGTTAACAGGGACCACAGCACAGAACACACATATTGGCTACCCCAGTCAGTGCTCGGGAACTTCTCGGGTCCCAAAAACACCAGCAATGCCGGAAGCTTTCTTAGGCATTTCCAAGCACACCAGCATTTTTCTTTGTTTATCTAATGAATCAGACCAACAACCCTAAGACCTGACACCAAAACCAGCCCCCAGACCAAGCATCACCCCAAGAGACTCCCAACTGTTATGAGGCGTTCGCTGACTGTGCCCTTCACAGTCCACTGCTCCTAAGAGGAACCGCTCCCCTCAATGCAACAATTTGTTCCAGCCTCTTTTGAAGAGTCTTTGCTGCTCCTGCATCACATCAGCTTTGTACAGAGACCAGCAGCCACGAGTGAAAACACTGCCCTGTTTGTGACAGAAGAGCTTCACCCTTACCTGGGAGCTCTCCAGGTTTGGGGAGATGGCAGAGAACTCTGACAGCAAGTCTTTGCGCAAATCAGCCCCAAACCCAGTTGCTGTGGACTCAAGCACAGGGGAGGCTGCAACCTCATCGTCAGAGAACAGCCCTGGGGAGGTAAGTGCTTCTGCCATGACGTCTCACACAGCTCCTGGGGAAAAAGGGGCACAGGACAGGGTGATGTTACAGCAGCCCAAGCTTTGTTCCCCAGAGATACATCCCGCTACCACATCCATCAATCCCCACATAGACTGTTCCGTGGAACCCTCCCTACACACAGACACACAGGATGCTGCTGCAAACCTGCAACAACCCCCGCCACCTCCCAGGACCCCAAACACACCTCTTGCACACACAACCACCACCCGGGACCCCAAATACACCCCCTGCACAAACAAACACCACCCAGGACCCCAAACACACACAGACCACCACGTAAGACCCCCCCCACACACACCATCAAAGAGAGCTAATGCATACACCGACCGCCACACTGGACCCCCAACACAAACTCACACTCAGCTCCGCACGGGCCACCCCCCACAACGCACACACCAGAGAGCACCACGCAGGGCCTGCCCGTACAGGTACAGCCTGCCGCACGGGGCTTCTTGGCACGCACACGAACCCGCAGCCGCAGCCGGCCACCCCTCACGCCGCTCCGGCCCAGTCGCCCCTCGCGCCCGCCCCGCGCCGACTGTCGGGATTTCAAACCTCGCCGCCCGCCCGCTCCGCCAATGGGGACACGGCGCGCGCGCGCTAAGACCAATCAGCGGCCGCCGCTGAGGCAGCGGGGGCGGAGCCCGACCAACTGGCCGCTGGACGGGGCGGGGGGGTGGGAGGGGGAGTGCAGCTCGCACACCTCCCGGCGGGCTTTGCGCAAGGCTCCGCCCCGCCTTGCTCGGGGCCGGGCGGGGAAGATGGCGGCGGGGACTGGCAGTGAGTGCGGGGACGGGCGGGAGCCGCGGCGGGGAACGAGCGGCGACGGGGCTGTGGTGGGGAGGGGAGTAGAGGAACGGCCCGAGAAGAACGGAGCGGTTGCCAAGGGCCCTTCCGGGTAGGGACAAACGGGGGGCGGGCACAGTGGTTCGGGGGAGGGGCGGGGCTTCGGGAGGAGGGGCGGGGTCAGCTGTCCGGGAGGGGCGGGGCCAGTGCTGGTTGTCCCGGGGTCCCGTCCCGGTGTTCCCGGGTGCTGCCCCCGCGCATTCCTGCCCTGTCCCGCAGAGCACAAGCTGCTGAGCGCCGGCCCCACCGAGCCCTGGTCCATCCGCGAGAAGCTCTGCCTGGCCTCCTCCGTCATGCGCAGCGGCGACCAGAATTGGTACGGGAGCACAGAGCGGGGAACCTGAGCGTGTGTGAGGCACCGGGTGCCCGGGGCAAAGCGCGGAGCTGTCCCCCCCGCCTCTTTACAGAATAAAGATGGGGTGTCAAAGGTGTTAGAGATGTACCTGGACAGGCTTTTTGCTGCCTTTATAACTATTGTGTGAAAGCAGAGGTGTGTTAAAATACAGAGTGATGAGAGCTGGAGAGAGACTTTGGGCAAGACAAGTGACAGGACAAAGGGGAATGGCTTCAAACCAACAGAGTAAAGGTTCGATTGGAGATTAGGAAGACGTTCTTCCCTGTGAGGGTGGTGAGGCCCTGGCACAGGTCCCCCGGAGAAGCTGTGGCTGCCCCATCCCTGGAAATGTTCAGGGCCAGGTTGGACAGGGCTTGGAGCAACACAGGGAAGGTGTCCCTGCCCAGAGCGGAGGGTTGGAACGAGATGATCTTTAAGGTCCCTTAATGGTCCTACACCATTAGATGATTGTCTGATTCTGCATTAATAAATTGGATGAGGTGAGTTGCGATCAAGAAGGATACTTGGTAACAGATTCCTGTGCACTGAACCTGTAGCTCTGTTTTACTGCCTTTTTCCCCTTACAAAAGTAAGGTGTTTGTGGAAATACAGTCACGTAATCAGAAGCTAGAAACTTGCTTTTCAAAGCAGAGGAGCAAAGGTATTTTTTATTAGGAGCAGGCAAATATTTTCAAGTCTTGTACTTTATACTATAATAATTCCCAAACATAACAGCTCCTTGGTGAGTTTATCATGTTTAGGGGGTTATTCAATGATGTCAAGACAGCTTGTCAATTTTTCTCTGAATGGTAGTTGGGGAAGAAAGTGATGGTGACTTGCCATTTCCCTCCTGCAGGGTCTCAGTCAGCAGAGCCATCAAGCCTTTTGCAGAGCCAGGGCGCCCACCTGACTGGTTTTCCCAAAAGGTAAGATACTGATATTTGAATCTTGCAAAAAAAATGAGTTCTGCAAAGGGATATATAAAGCCTAAGAGAATGTATTTGTTGTTTTAAAAACATGTAGCAAAATTAATTTGGAAAAAAAACAATTTTATTTCAATCAAATACTATTTTTCTGTTTCTGAAATTAAACTTGAGCTCACAGTCCAGTTGGATAAAGTTAAGGAAAAGACATGGGTGATCAAAGATATGAAACAGCTTTCCTTGTGAGGGATGGCTAAGTAAGGTAGAACCCTTAACATGAAAAGATGAGTAACAGGAATACACCAGATCTGTGCATAATCAGAAATGCCGTGTTGAAGATGAATAAGGATTAATTGTTCCATGCTTTGTCCAGTAAACAATTAATAAGTAAGTCTGACTAAAGCGATTCTTCACCGGGCATGTGATTTAAGCTATGGAATTCCTTGCCCTAGGAATTTGTGGATGCCCGTGTATTTTGGTGTGTCCTGCTGTTTGAGCCAGCACCTGGGACTTTTGTCCTGTAAGGGACAGTTGGGGTTGTTATGTTGCTTACTGTGTCTGTTGAGCTTTGGAACTGGCCTTGATGTAATGTTATTTTGTCTTCTTCGATTAAATATTTTGGTTTGTGTTCACAGATGGAACGTTACAGCTGCAGCTTTTGCTTGCTTTGATTTCTGTATTGTTAGTTGGGAGCATCTGTTCTTTAGCTTTGTTTTTGCTTCCTCCCTGTGAGCTACACTAAATTATAGCCTTGGGGGAAACTCTGGAGAAAACTGTGAGATTTGTTCATAAAACATTGGGCCTCTGAAGAAGTGGGAGTGAGTGCCCTGTGGGCTTTGTTGATAGGTATTAGCTCAAGCTGACTCTTTAGTGTCCTCTGACTTCCTTTATCTCTTCTCAGCACTGTGCATCTCAGTATTCAGAGCTGTTGGAGACCACGGAGACCCCCAAGTGAGTACAAAGTCTGACCCAAGTGCAGTCTGCAGCAATCTGGGGGGACTCATCGGTTCTGACAGCAAAGTCCTTGTTACTGTTAACTTCCTTTTTTCCCCAGCCAACTCCTCCGTAAAGCAGCATTCAGGAATGAGAAAATTCAGCTGTGATAGTTTTTGTGGGTGGACAGTGGGACCAGGGTGTGGCAGATGGGGAAGGTAACATTTATTTGTCTGGAATAAAACACTGCATGTTAGTCTTACTGATCAGAAGCTTTACACATAAGTTTATAATTTAGAGTAGGGGTAAAAAAGACAGCAGGAGCAAGAAGGGGAGATGTTTTGTATTTGTCCCTACTTTGCAGTGGTTTTTTACAGCTTTGTGGTCTCAGATATTTATTGCTCTTAATTCCAGGCGTTTTGTTTGGGAACTTCACGTCAAATTAACTTAAAGCTGGGATGTCTCAAAGTAGTATTTGTTTGTATTAGTGCTGAATGATCTTCAGCACTGGAGATGAAATGACTTTAGTAGTGTTGGTCAGAAAAAAAGTAGATGTTTCTTCGTGGGTAGAGAAGAATCTTCTCTGAAGCAGAATGACTGGGTTTTTTCAGGTTGAGAATTTTTAGTGGACTTGCATCTTTGATCTGTTCCTGAAATCTTTAGCACTGGGTGCACTAGATAAAAATTTCAGAAGAGATTGTGCTGTCCAAGACCATTTCAGGGAATTGGAGGAAGCTGATTTTTTTTTTTCTGCATGAATGTATCAGGAGTGACAGACAGCAGCCATTTATGAAATGAGAACTGAGTTTTCTGTGTTTTATATATCACTTTTTTTTTCTGTTTATAGGAGAAAACGTGGTGAGAAGGGAGAAGTTGTGGAAACTGTGGAAGATGTTATTGTGCGGAAACTGACTGCAGAAAGGGTTGAGGAGTTGAAGAAAATTATTAAAGAAACACAGGAAAAATACAGGTACATGGCAGAGATGTTAAGCTGTGGCACATCTGAGAGCCTTGTCCTGAAAAGATTGTCTAAGTGGGATGGTGATTGGGGTGAAAATGCTACTTTGGGTTTCCTGTTCAGTGCTCAGTAAGTAAGAGGGTTTTCTGATTACAGGCAACTGAAGAAGGATGCAGAGCTGATCCAGGCTGGACACATGGATAACAGACTGGAGGAGCTGTGCAACGAGATTATGATGTGGGTTATTTAATTATTTCCGTGTTGTGCTTTCTTCTGAAATTGTAGTTCCCTGACACTCTGTCAGGCATCTCTTGTTTCGTGTACTTTGGGTGAAGAGAAATGCGGCCGCCGGGCAGATGCTTCAGCCTCTGAGGGGGGACTTAGCTTAGCTCAGGGGATACCAGCTTGTGTGGAACATCGTTTGGAGTTGCTCAGTGAAGAGCTTGGTGATGGTTTGCAGCATCATGCTTGCTGTTCCATTTTGATAATCAGCTGGAAGTGAAATTTCCTGCCTAGTGTGTCATTCTCTGGCTCTGCTTCCCTCCTCAGGGGAACTGAGCCCAGATCTGCAGGGACAGTTCAGTGTTGTCCCAAGATAATGGGATGGGGGGTCAGTAAAATGATTGTGAAGGAGGAACTGAGACACTGTCTAACAGGTTTTGATTCTGTATACAGAAAGAAAAAAATGGAGGAGGAGGAGGCAGAAGTCAAGAGGAAGGCTACAGATGCTGCTTATCAGGGTAAGCTGGAGATGAGCTGCCTTCCTTTTCCTCAGAGAGATGTGTATATTCATAAGAACATCTGGGAAATACTTAGATCTTATTAAGACCTGCAGTAGGAATTCCTTGACCCTAGAGTTGGAGAGAAAGGTTGTATTCTCTTTCCAGCACTATATTTGTAACAGGGCAAAATGCAGAGGCTTCTGAGAAAGGAACAAAATCTGTAGGAAAGGTGTATCTAAGAGGAAGCAGGATTAGCAAGGAGCTCTGTGCTAGAATGTCAGGCTTTTCACCCCTTTAGTCTTCCCTATAGTTTCGCTGGTGTCTGAAGATGAGAGACATTTATTCTGAATGTTTAATTCCTTTATAACTCTTGGGGCAGTTAATTCAATTAACCTGTCAGTGGTGGGAGGTAGTGAATACCCAGCTGCTAAAGAAACCTGAAACAGAGGTGCATTACCCAAAGCTGGTATTATTTGGGAACTGAGCCTAGTGTGGTGCAAGAAATTCCTACAACATAAACTGTTTCCTTAAGATTCTTCAGGATAAAGTCAGAGGCAATTCTCAGGGACTGTCCAAGATGGAGTCCTGGAATCTCACTTTAGTTTCTATTCTCTTCCAGCTCGTCAGGCCATTAAGAATCCACCGCGACGACTGACGGGTGTGATGGTTCGTTCCCCCGCCGGCTCGACCTCCCCAGGGGGGGAATATGCACTGGGAGATCTGTCCCAGCCTGCTGGGGATGAGGCCAGTCCAGGGGTAAGGATCCTTATCCCAGGTAGGAGGGAAAGACCAGTTTGGGACATGGGGCTCAACGTCCATCACGGAGAAGGGGCCTGGGGAGAAGCCCTTGCCTTGCTTTGCGGACTTTTGGCTGCGGTCGTGCTGCAGTGTGGTTGGTGTACGGTGCTGCTCGGGATCCATGTCCTCTTCCATGTCTGTGGTGATCCGCTGTCTGGATCGAAGGCCGTGTAGGGGCGTCAGTGGGTTGGCCAGGCAGTCTGTGAGTGCCTGGGAAACGGCACTACAGGGCAGGGAAAGGGTGAAAGCACGTGCCTGGAGTAGGTGCAGTGAGTGAATGGAGTAGGTGTCTGTGGTGTGCTGGATCAATGCTCTTGGGGGAAGCAGCAAGTGGGGCTGGTCCGTGTGGTGGAATGTGGCTTTGAACAGTGTGGTTTTTCTCTTTCTCAGGTCACGCCAGGGACATTGCCCAGCACCCCAGTTGCCTCCTTCATTGGAATCCCTGACACCCCTCCAGGCTCTGCTCCCCTGGATGCCCCCATGACCCCAGTCACTGATGATTCACCCCAGAAAAAGATGCTAGGACAAAAAGCAACTCCGCCTCCTTCCCCTCTGCTCTCAGAGCTGCTGAAGAAGGGCAGTCTCTTGCCCACAAGCCCCAGGCTGGTATGGAGCTCTCTGCTCATATATGCAAGCACATAAACAATTTGCTTCAGACTCTCCCACTGAAAAAGGGGGATCTGCAAAGACTTTTTAAAAATGTGCAGTTTTGCGAGAGTCCCAGCGGAAGTGATAGCTGAGAGGTATAATTACCCCTGTGAGGTAATTATCCCACAGAGGTGGGACCCTTTCCCAGCAGGACTGCAGAGATTGTGCAGCACATAGGACGGGCTGTCTCCCCTCAGTCGTAAGGAGTTGGAGTTGCAGGCTTTGCCAGAGGAAATTGTTCTCCTTAGGGAAGGGAACTTGTTAGTCAGCATCATTCCCATCAGCCTCCTCGGAGCTGTTCTTGGTGATTACTTTGGGCCCAAAGTTCTTTACATCTTGGCAGGAAGTTGCATTTCAAGACCTGTAATGTGTCTTAGCATAAGAGTAGGGAATACTTTAATGGGGTTTATGACCTATATTGAAGCGTTTCAGTTTTCTCCTAGTTGTAGACAGTTACTAAAATCACTGTGATGAGAACTTGCTTGTGGTGTTACTGACTCTGGAAGTCTTGGGAGGTGCAGACACTGTTCACAGCTCAGTCTGAAAACAGCAGCCATCAGCCTGCCTGTGGCACGGATTCCCTGTGTTAGTGCTTGTGTGATGGAGTAGCTGTGTTGGCTGTTGACTTTATTTTTGTAGTAAGATTTAGTCAGCCTTTTCTATTTGTTAGTTTGGGTAAATGTTCCGTGGGTTCTATGTTTGCAAAGTGGAGCAGGGAAAGGTAATGGCTGTGGAAGACTGGGTTTTCTTTGTAGGAACAGGACTGGTTTACATCTCTTTCAAGGTCTATCATAGGTTCATTGTCTGACCTTGATAGAGTTACTTTCCATCTTGATACTTCTGTTCTCTCAACTCAAAATGAGGGATATTTCCATGCCATCTCAGGGTCTAAAGAGACTCGTGTCTGTAAAGGATTGTGAGGTCCTTGAACAGAGGAACTGACGTAGAGCAATGATCTATTTGGCCCGACCTCGAAGGTGGCACTGCAGCTGTGTTGTAGCTGAAGAAGAGAAATTAGTTGCAGACTCTCACGTTGTGCACTTGTATGAGGGGCCTCAGGCAGGGTGGAGAGTGCAGAAGAAATGCTGAAACAGCAAATGCTGGACCTGTTCATGGAAATGCACATCTGGCAGACAATCACTGATGTGATGGTATCTCCCAAAACTTCAGTTTCGTCCTCCTTTGACAGGTTGGTGAAAACGAAATGGCAGTGGCTTCTGGTCATATGAACAGCTCAGGAGTGCTGCTGGAGGTAGGAAGTGTCCTTCCAGTGCTGCACAGTGGGGAAATGCAGTCAACACCTGGTGCTGTCCCTGCATCTCCTGCTGCTTCAGGTAACTCCTGTATAGGCCTTTCCCTATACAGTTCTCCCTTAAGATGTCCCTTCAGACTGCTCTGTGAATTCTCTTTGGAGAAAGATGAAGGACATCTAGCCTGCTGGGTTTGGGGGCTTCTTTTTGAGTTGTATTCCTCTTTCTGTACCCACATCCCTCTCACCCCTGCTTTTTTAAGTAGATCCTAATCCTTATGGAAAAAACAGTGACTGAAACAGTTAGGCTTGATTCAGTCCTGATCCATGCAGTCTAGTTTTCTGGGTTTGACACTGGTTAATAGCTGGCATCTCGTTATAGAAAGAAAGGGTTTGTTGACAGGGAGCTGAGGAAAAAATGGTCTAGTATCTGATTCTTAGTGTGTCAAACTCAGCTCCCTGTGGATCTGGAGAACTCGTGTGCCTTCCCTCTGCTGTAGCTCAGAGGTCTTTCGAGGGTTAGACCACAGGGGTCTGTGAGCTCCAGAGTGAGGGTGAGAGTGACAGTGCAGGACTCTTTGCATTGGGCTTTTTCAGAACAACCTTCCTAAGGTGAGGGGTTTTTGTCAGCTCTTGCTGACCAGTGGTTTAATCGCATTGTCTGCAACTGCGGTTTTACGCCATTCATTTATACAGAATTCCATACAAGTAAGCAGCTTTCCTTATCCACATCTTTTAAGACCTGTTAATTTGGTCCAGACAGTTGAGTAAATTCAGACTGGAAGTTACAGCTAAAATGAGTGGCAACCTTTGATATAAAAGGAATTCTCCAGGAAAGACCTGCAAAGAGATCCCCCCTGCTCTCTCCCAGCTCCTGTGATGACTGTTTGTCTTGGCTTACCTTGTGTGGCTCTCTCAGCACTGTTTTTCAGATTTCCCATAATCGCATTGGGATGAGCCTTTGGAAGGGCGACTGTGCATGTGTGGCTTAGTCTGTCCAGCCCTTACAGTGAACAGTGTTCCGTAGCTGCATGATTCTGCCTCAGACTGCACACACAATGGGGTCGGGTGTTTTTGGTGCAGGTTCTCTGTACAGCTTTTGGGACTGTTTATAGGTATCTCTCAGCGTCTTTTCCCAGAAGAAGCCACCAGACAGTGAAGAACCCAGTGGTGGCTTTGTGGACTTCAGTGGTGGCTGCTTCTTGCTCATGTGCTTTTCCCTTCTACTCTCTGTTAGGTGCTCCTACGCTTTCCCGGCTTTTAGAAGCTGGTCCTGCACAGTTCACCTCACCTCTTGCTTCCTTCTCCGCTGTTGCCAGCGAACCTCCAGCTAAGCTCCTGCCACCCCCCGTAGAGCCTGTGTCCCAGGCAACTATTGTCATGATGCCCACGCTGTCAGCACCATCCGTTGTGCCACCAGCTGCAGCTCCAGAAAGCGTAGCCACAGGTGCGTTCCTGAACTACGCACTCTTGGGTCATGCACTGCTGGAAAGCAGAACTTCCCATGGGATCAGCGCCCGGCGAGCTCTCAGCTGGGCTTTAGCATCTCAGACTTGCCATCCTGGCCAAAAGGATGGTTATGTCTGGGTTCTGGAGTAAGCAGGTGGTTTTAAACAGGGTTTGCTGGGTGGGGGTGCTGGTGGTTTGCTGGATTGTGGTTCAAGGGTTGGAATCTCACTCATGTGGGAAAGCAAACCCATATTTGTCTTTTATTTATCTAAGCCATGGTGGTGTGGGTGGGCCTGGGATAGTTGCGGTTGGTGCTTGGTCTTATCCACTGCAGTGTTTATGTGGGCTGAACTTCTCCAGCTTGGTCTCTGACTGTCCCTCTCATCCTTGTGCAGTGAGCCAGCCAGAAGCCTGTGTTTCCATGGAGGCAGTGTCTGATTCCCACACTGTGACAGTGTCCATGGACAGCAGTGAAATATCCATGATCATTGATTCCATCAAGAAAGAGTGCCTGGGTTCTGGGGCTGGCAGCACTGCAGGGTCTTCTAAAGATCACTGCATGGATGGGAAAGAAGATTTGGATTTGGCTGAGAAAATGGATATTGCAGTATCCTATACGGGGGAAGAGCTGGACTTTGATACAGTTGGAAATATTATAGCCATCATTGAGGACAAGGTAAGTGGGCAAAGCAGAGTGCCAGTGCCTCTTGCTCCACATTCATTTTGGTCAATCTCAAATAATTGCTGTTTGCCAATTTAGTTAGTTTAAACAAGAAAGAAATAGCTATTCCAAAGTGCACATTCTCACCATAGTTTTCCAGATCAATAGGAAATGACCCTATGACACCACTGCTGTCAGTCTGACACCTTAGCTCTCCTCTTAGCCTGGTTCTCCTCTTCAGAGTGCACAAAGAAATCTCTTTCTTCCTCATGTTGAGTAGGGTTTAGGTCACATCTCTGGCAGACAGATGAGTGCTGCTCACAGCATCCTTTCCAGGAGTGCCACATTTCTGAAACTGAAGCTCCACGGAAGGCTCTGCAGGGAGTGATACAAGTGGCTGCAAAAGGCAGTATGAGTACATGGAGTTTTCCACAGTTGTCTCAGAAATAATATGACCTTTTCTCTAATCCCTCTTTCTAACCTTGGTCTGCACTGCTGTGTGTTTGTTTTGACAATAAAGGTAGACGACCACCCTGAAGTCCTGGATGCAGCAGTTGTTGAAGCTGCTCTGTCTTCTTTCTGTGAAGATACCGATGACCCTCAGACCCTTCCTGGCCCATGGGAACATTCAATTCGTCAGGAGCACGAGAAACAGGCCCAGATACCCCAAGTGTCTGTGACTGTGAAGCAGGAGAGACTAGAGTGTGAGGAGCCAGAGGCAAAGGGAATTCGAGACCTAATGGGCATTGGCGAGCTGGCATCAGAAATAAAGACCGAACTTGCAGAGCAGGAGCAGAGTCAGCTGGGCCCTGAGGAAACCATACCAGCAACTGCAAGAGTGACAGAAACATCAGAGCTTAGAAGTCAAGAGATAGAAGAAGATCAAAGAGCAGGTCTAACATCAGGAGAGACTCCTGAAATCAATATAGAGTCATCCAAGGGAGAAGATGCAGTGCTAAATTCAGTGAAGACAGAGGTATGTGAGCAGAGAGGCTGTCTGGAACTGGTGTGGGGAAAGAAAGGAGCAGTTGTGGCAGGTAGGAGAGAAATTTAGAGGAAGGATGACTGCTGGGCTGAAGGTGACCCTTCAGTGGATGTGACTGACTGTTTTCTGGAAGTCATGCTGCTGATGTGCTTGATGAGCAGAGCAGCTCTGCTTTAGGCAGTACCTTCGTGTATCTCCCCTTGCCCATGTGCAGAATTGCTGCTGAGAAGGTGCTCAGTGAATCTCAATTGCCTTGAGTTAGGTTAGGGTGAGTGAGATGTGCCCACACCTTCACTGAAGTAAGCTGACACAAACATCTAGATTTGTGCATTTCTCTTCCCTCCAGACCCCACCTGATGATGATTCATCCCCTCCACAAGTCCCAAATGTGAGTGAAGACTCCTCACAGGCTGATGTTCAGCACAAATTTGAGCTGTCAGGTAACTTAATTCAGCTAGGAAATCTTTTACATGCAACATTATTAGCTGGATAGTTGTCAGTGATATGGTTCAGGTTTTTTGGGGAGGAGGGACAAAAGATACGTGTAGGAACAGTGGTAATTACTGCAGGACAGTAGGCATTGGTGCAGGAGCTTTTGTAGGGAAGACTGCTTTGGAGAGTCAACCTTTCTGCATTTCTTTCTTTCACAGAGTCAATGAAGGAGGAGGCCCAAGCCCTGTTTCGGAGTCAGATGAAGGTAATTCTCAGTTACAGTGATCCTGAGTTTATTAGCAACATCTCACTGCTGCTGCTGTCTGCTGAAAAGCAAAGCTTGTGTTCAGCTTTCTGCGTTGAGAAGGAAGCAGCCTGCAGTGGGAGCTAAAGGAGAGAGAGCTTCAAGCTGTAAAGCTGTGTGTGTACGTGCTTGTGGGTCTGCGGGGGGAGGTAGGGCAGGCCAGAGAGACTGGGATTCCCTGGAAGTGCCTGTACAGTTGTCAGCAGGGTAACAAGAAAATCACTTTGTTCGCTGAATGGTTTGGAGGCTCTGAGTTGCTGTTGTAGCTGGCTGTGCTGGCTCACGGACTCTGTGTTTCAGGATGGGCAGGGTGAGGAGGACGATGAGGACGGTGCCAGTGAGGCTGCCAGTTTGGAGGAGCCCAAAGAGGAAGATCAGGGTGAGGGATATCTGTCAGAGATGGATAACGAACCCCCCGTGAGTGAGAGCGACGACGGCTTCAGCGTCCACAACGCGCCTCTGCAGTCCCACGCACTCGCCGACTCCATCCCCAGCAGCCCGGCCTCCTCGCAGTTGTGAGTGTCAGGGAGTTGTGGAGGGAGTGTAGGAATCTCATTTCTGTTTTGCTGAGTGGGAATTTGGTGATGATTATTTCTGGTTCTCCTTGCTTACAAGGGCAAGTGTGCAGACAGCACCCCAATACCAGCTCCCACTTTTTCCTTCTGACTTGGCATGGATTAGCACGGGCATGTCAAAGGCAAAATAAACCGTGAGTTTTCTGCTTTGAGGCACTGTGCAGACTCCTAAAGGAAGTATGTTTTTCTCTTCCCAGCTCAGTGTGCAGTGAGGATCAGGAAGCCATACAGGCCCAGAAGATCTGGAAGAAAGCCATCATGCTAGTTTGGAGAGCAGCAGCTAATCACAGGTGAGTGAGTTTGATGTCTTTACAGAAAGAAGTGACTAATCCTAGACAAGTCTCCACTCTTCCATCTCAGAGGCTTATCTCTGTTGGTACCAGGAGATGATGAATCATACTGTTACAGACAAATAAACAGGAGAGCATGAAACAAATATTTACCAGCAAGGATGGACACTAAGTAGACTCTTTCTCTCTGCAGGTATGCCAATGTCTTCCTGCAGCCTGTAACTGATGATATAGCACCAGGCTACCACAGCATCGTGCAGAGGTGAGTCTCAGCAGCTTTCCATCACTAGAGCTCTGTATGTTTTCTTATTTGTGTAGGGATTTCTGGCAGGAACAGTGTAGGTTTTGCCTGCCGTGCAGGTTGGAACACTTGAAATGCATTTTTTTTTCTGACATGATTCAGTCAGAAGCAGGTTTCCCCAAGAAGTGGGTCTTCAGTAACAGACACATGTCTGTACAGAACCTTGACTTGAGTGAAGTACACTGAGTTACACAGAACATTTTTATCAGTAAGGTGACACATGACTGATCTGTTTTTCTCAGTTTCTATCAAAGGATAGGATTAACCTCTGAAATTCCTAAAAGCTGTCTTCTTTAATCAGCATTTTTTATGGTCCCAGGTAGTGAACTTTTCTAGAAGAATTACCAGAATCCCCTGCTAGCCCCTGAAACCTCTCCACTGAACACTTCAAGTTCAGTGGCTGCAGCTCTAGCTCCTTAGTTTCTTCTTCTGTGATGCCTGGAGAAGGCAGATGCCTCTCCTGAGGCATCGCTCAGGCTGTTTTCACCATTCCTGGACAGCTTGTGTCTTCTGATCCAGGCTTTGATACTCAGGAGCACAGCTTGTCTGGGGCAGAACCTGTTCAGCTAAATTAAACAGACTCTCTAACTAGACAATGTTACAGACTCAGGGTTGTTTCCAAAAGAGAGGGAAAAAGAGTTAAGTGTTCCTGTTGCAATTTTGCTTGCATTTCTTTCATAGGCCAATGGATTTATCTACCATCAAAAAGAACATTGAGAACGGGCTGATACGAACCACAGCTGAGTTCCAGCGTGATATTATGCTGATGTTTCAAAATGCAGTTATGTACAACAGCTCCGACCATGATGTGTACCACATGGCTGTGGAGATGCAGCGAGATGTCCTGGAGCAGATTCAGGTAAAGTACTGAGCTGAGAACAGAACATCTGCCTTGGTCCATAGATGTAAGACTGTGGTTTCACTCGCCATGTATTTGAATGCAGGAGTCCTGTCCTTCCCTGCATCTCTCTCGTGCTTGCTCAGGTGTTGAGTTGAACTAGAATTGTGGGCGAGTTAAAAGTAACGCAGCAAAATTTTTTATAGGTTCAACCCAGACCAATTTCAAATGCAATTTCCTTCAGGGAAATGCTTAGGCCAGCAAGAACTGGGGTGTGGTTCAGGAACAGAAACAAGCAACAAAACAGTGAATGACAGGGGACGCGACTGCTTCTTTGGGTGGCTGTGCTGGTTTATGTTGATATAAAGTGTACATGAAACTGTCTCATGAATTTATGCCATTTAAAATGTCCTGTGAAGCAGAACATTCCAACTGGCAGGACTAACAGAGTTTGAACTGAGGTTTTGTACTTCCTCGGGACTTGTGGCTTCTGAGGTAAATAGGGGAACTTATTTTGAGCAGCAGAAAAGGAACTGAAACTGCCTCTGACCCAATCATTCCCGGCCTGTGGTCTGTGATAGTTAACTGACACACACTTACTGAGCTTGTTTTGCCTGGCAATCTTAACAGAGTGTGGTTTTCTTGCAGCAATTTCTGGCCACACAACTGATGATGCAAACATCGGAGTCAGGGATCAGTGCAAAGAGCCTGCGGGGGCGAGACTCCACTCGCAAGCAAGATGCTTCAGAGAAGGTGAGAATGCTGCACCCTCTGGAAGGGCACTTGGGATCCTCTGAAGAATCCCAAGATAGTGCATGAAGTTCTCACACGAGAGAGGCAGAATGTTTTTTGAGATTGCAGTAGTTCCAGCATCTTCATGTGAACAAATTTTCTTCAAATGTGTCCATTGATTAGATTTCAGTTCTGGACCTGTACAGCATTCAAGAGGCAGGTCTCATGAGTATCCTCTGTAATTCCAATAGTTCTATCACTTTGTAAAAACAGGTGATAAAACCTGTAGGGAAATGAAGAGAGTATTGGTAGAGGTGTGATATGGCAGGAAGGTGAAGGGAATTGCCATGTCCTTCACTTTCTAGTCTGGTTTTTGGAGAGAGAGAATCAGTTGACTCTGGTTTGCTGTGTAAAACACACCGGAGAACCTCTGAATTCCACACTGATCTAAGCAGTGAAGGTTTGTTTGGCTTTTTTCTTCTGTAAAGACGTCCAAACATGATGAAGTGGTCTCAGGTGCTCTCAGCTGGTGCACACAACACTGTGACAGCAGGGACTGCCTGCTCAGTTCTAGCGGCAACTGCACCTTGCAGAAATTGTTTGGTAGACCAGGCCTTGCCATGGCTGAGAAGGGAACATCCCTTTCCTAGCATTCTGACTCTTGCAGTATCCCTCTTTTTGTCTGTTTTTATGTTCCTGCTGCATAAGACTGATGCTGTGCAGGAAGGGGAGTGGGGCACATGTTTCTCTATGCTCGTGTGTGGGCTCAGTGCTTCTGTGTGGTGTGTGCATTTCCGTAGCTGATGCCTGATAAGTCCTTCTGTTTGGCCTTTTAACAGGACAGTGTCCCAATGGGCTCTCCTGCCTTCCTTCTCTCTCTCTTTGTAAGTATTGAAAGGCTCCAGCAGGTTCTGCTGGCAGGTGCTCTGCTCCTTGTCTGGGTGATCACTGCACTGTCACAGCATCCTTAGCACTGCAAGGGGTGTGTTTGACTTGGGGGCTGCACCACTGTGATCCTTAGAGAAGAAACATCTCAGTCCCTTATTCTCAGCGTGGGTGAGCGGGAGGGGCTTCAGTCTATTCTTTTGGTTCCAAGAGTTTTCGTTTTGTCATCTGCTTTTGCTTTATTTCCACAACTTCTCTCCTGCTTTCTTTCCATGTAAGTGGGAAGACAAACCAAGTGGTGCAGACCTGTATTTCCTACATCTCCCATGTTTATACAGCTGCCCCTTCCACACGTCGGAGGCAGTACAACAGGTCTTGGGAGAGTGAGGAGTCAGCTGTGTACTCCTTTATCATTCCTGGTCCAGAAAGCAAATAAGACACTCTGCAGAAATACCTTGCTCTGTGCCTGTGGTGATCCAGAAGTGTTTGGAAAAATACTCCCTCTGGGGAACCCCAAGTCTCTGAGTTGCGGGGAGGAGAGAGGAGAGGAAGTTGGAGAGTTGTTCTTATCTCTCACGTGTATCTAAAGACAGAGGAGTACTCCAGGAGAGTCAGCATGTCAGCCAGAAAGAGAGGGCAGCGCATCAAAGGAAGCTCTCAGCTCGCCTTCTGCTCATGGAAAGGAGTTATGCCAAGAAACTAGGGAGCTAGTGCCAGGGTCACTCAACTGGAGGAGCACTTGCCATAGGGATCAGCAGCTGATAAGGTAGGTTAGTCAGCAGTTTCCTCTTCCCACCTTAAGCTAGAATCTGCCATTTAGGAGAAAGCCTGTGCTGTCCAGGCTCCAAAAGCACATATCTGGGCAAGAGTCATGTTGCCTCTCTCTGCCCTGGGTCCAGCAGTGCACACATGCTGCCAAGCCCAGCACCCTGCTGTGTCCAGAGCAATCTTTAGGTAGGTCTGCAGGCAGGCCTCCCCAGGCCGCCTTAGGGACAGCTTCCCTTTCTCCTGATTGGAAGGCATGAAAAGTTGTTGCCAGATGCAGAATTCCCTCCCTCCCCCTGTGCTGGAGGGAGCAGAGCTCTGGTGTCGGGTTGTGTAACTGTGTTTGTTTGCCTTGTGAGCAGGACGGAGGCACCAGAGGGCGGCGCTGCGCCATCGAGGCAGACCTGAAGATGAAGAAATGATGCTACAGGCACCGAGAGAATCCCAGCTGAATCCCAGCACTTGGCATCTGGAGCTGGAGTGCAAGCAGGCTGCTCTTAACAGCTGTTGGAGGAGGAAGAAAAGCTGCAGGTCCATTTCTGGGACCTGGTTCACCTTCTTCTTCACTTGCCCCTCTGGAAAGCACTGTCTCGTTGGAATATGTATCCCAAAGAAACTTCCCCAGAGGGGAAGACTAGCCCCCCTGCCTGTTTTAGGGCAGTTGTCTTGGGCTTCATCAGTGTTCTGGTGTTAGCTAGCGACTGGTGGCTCGTATGTACTGTATTGTGAAGTGTACAGATTTTTACTGGTGATGTGTAAATGTGATGTATATTAAAATCTGGGAACAAACCGGTGTGCAGTGTACTGAGCATCGCAGCTCTGCAGGGAGCAACCCTGTGGAACAAGCTTGGGTACCCGCCTTGAATATCTGCAGCTATAATTCTCTTCCAGTTGTCCATAGACCAACACACACATGGCAGAGCTTTGGCCTTACAGACTATCCATTAATCACGGGAATGTTCCATAATGCTTGGATGGAGAGGAAGATTCTCTGCTTGAGTGAGTGAGGATACAGCACCACTGTGATGATACAGGAAATCTAACCATGAGAAGTTCAATAACACAGTCTTGTTGGAGCTTCCCTTAGGAGAAAACGCATTGAAAAGTACTGTACATTCTTTCCCCGGAGATCTGTGAAGGCTACACTAGTGAAAGTCTGTGATCCCAGCAGCTGCAGGCAGGATTGCCAGTACCTGGTTTCACATCTGAGTTTATGCACTGTTTATACTGGAAATTACAGTCCTTTTCCTAAGCAACATGGAGGTTGAAGTTCTCTGTGAGAATTTCTAAGTTGCCACCTTCTTTTCTGCTCATACAACCTGTGAGATGAAACTTGAGGGTTTTCTGCCCCCACAGCCTTCCATGGGGAAGAAAAGACACCAACAAAACAGTATCATCCTTGATGCTTTGCAGCAGCTGGGAGTGTTATACACTCTGCAGCATGTACAGGCTGCAGCTTTCTGTTACACAGGTTTCAGGAAACTGAGTCACTGGGATTAAGACCAGAGGCATTGTTACCTGGCCTAGTAAGAGCTCTTTATTTTCACAAGTTTATTGTTGAAGTTGGCTGTGCCTGCTGTTTTAGTTCCATGTATCACTGAGGTGTATTTTCACCCAGAACGATGTGGAAATGCTGAAAATCCTTTGATTTTTGGTTAATTGTCCTTCAATACTAAACCTGGGAACACATTTCTGATTTGAGTTTTTGTGTTACAGTTTCCAGAGAGTACAGCTTGTTATTTTCACAACACAAAAAGTTACAGGGTTCTTTGTGTATGCTATGGAATTATTTAAGTTGAGGACAAACATTTTAGCATGGCCTGTTGTGGCAGGATAAGGGGTAATGGTTTGGCACTAAAAGAGAGTCAGTTTAGACTAGATGAAGATTTTTTTTACAATGAGGGTGGTGAGGCACTGGCACAGGTTGCCCAGAGAAGCTGGGTACCCCATTCCTGGAGATGTCCTGAGCAGCTTGGGGCTAGTTGAAGATGTCCCTGCTCATTGCAGGGGGGGCTGGACCCGGATGGCCTTTTAAGTTCCCTTCCAACCCAACGATTCTATTATTCTAAGTTGGAAAGGACCTCTGTGCATTCCTCTAACCTGCTGCTCAGAATAGGGCCAGCTTCAAAGGTAGATTTTTCAAGTTTTGAAAATCAAGGATGGAGGTTCCCTAGCACCTCTGGACAAGGTGTTTCAGTGCTTACCCACTCCTCGTGGAGTAAATATTTACCTAGTCTGAAATTCCTTTGGTGCAACTTGTCATTACTGTCCCCTTCTTTCACTGTTGGGCACTGAGAAGAGTCTGGCTCCATCTCCTCTGTAACACCCCTGCCCTGCCTTTGTCTCTGTTGGAAAACTGAAGGTGCAGCATGTGAGAGGACCTTTATAAGGCCCACAAGTAACTTGCTTTCATTGTGTCAAGCATTTCTGTTCCTTCCTACCCTTGGTTTCTTCTCTTAAACAGATATTTTTCTCTCAGTCTTTTCCCTTGTCCCATGACCTTTTAATAGTCTAAGAGCTTTAAAACTCTTAAGATATGATTTTCTCTACAGAGCCCCATTGCCTCTTTCCCAGTTCATCATCTCGTGCTCTGACTACTAATTCTGTTCTTCCTAATACTTTGTTCTAATCTGTCTGGTACAGAGCTGATGTTTTACTGTGCTTTATCTCCCAACACCCACCCTTTTACAGACAGATAAAACAATCACCCCTTTCTGGTTTTCTTCTTAAACTTAAATGACAGGTTACACAGCGTAGGATTGGTCACATTATATTTAAGCTTCTTTAAGACTCACAAGTGAATCCCAATGGGTTCTAAGGTTTACCCACTCCCTTAAATTGTTCTAAAACCTCCCCTGTTGACATTTTAATTAGAAACCATCTCTCAGACCCATCCCAAGAGAAGGTCTCATGTGATCTCCTCTGTGGCACTGCTGATAATGATGATTAATTTGGTTTTTCCAACTGGCCCTATTTTCCACTGAGATGTTTGGCACTGATCATGCGTCATCGCCACTGATCATCTGTCAGTTCTCTGCTTCTGATGTTTTTGATGAGGTTTGTTGTTTTTATTTGCTTTTATGTCTTTAGCAAATTGTTCTGGTTTTCTTTTTCCTTTTTTTTTTGCCTACTTTATGTGTATTCTAGATTTCATTTAGTAGAGTTCAGGCTTTTATCATTTTTCTTGTTTTGACATGTAAGTTCTTTTTAAAGACTGCCTCCTTGATTTCTAACAGCTTTTTCTCAAATCAGCAAGGGTTGCACAGTGTCTGATCTCTGCAAAGCGAACTAAAACTTTCCAATTTGAGAAAGGTTCCTTGCTGGTGACTTATGTGGCCAACATTATTAAGAACTGTCAGGCAGTTCTTAATTAAAATTTGAAGTCTGTATCATTTGGTCCAGAATTGGTGTGGAGCTGAGCAGCCTGGGATTATTTCCCTCATCATGTCTTGCACTAAAGCTGCTGTTCTGCTCTCTGGCATCTTGAGTCTTCCAAGATTTGGGAAAACTGAACATAAGGCTGAAGATCTCTTTAATCAATGCTTATGCCCAAGTTCCCTGGGCTTTCTGATTTTAAACCCTCTCAACTGGAGTACAGAAAGATGATCATAAAGGATCAGATTACCCTGGGTAAGGGTTTTCTGTTCCTCAGCTGAGCTGCAGTGGCTGGTTCTGTGTGTGCCAAGCTCTGCTGAGGGTGCAGGACAGTGCTTTAGGCACAGGGTTCCTCTTCAGATGAAATCTCAGTTTGCCCAACTCCTTGCCCAACACCAACTCTGGAAGCTGAGAGCAGGTAATGTTATCTCTTATCTCATCAAATTTCTTCTGCTTCCACTGAAGTTAACTTTGAAAGAGGTTTTGGAAGGACAGGCTTTCAGATCCTAACTCTGCTGGCAAGTTCAGGAAATAAGCAAACCAGTTTTCTCATCCTCAAACCCAGTGGATTCTTTATTTCTCTCAGTTATGCACCATAAGCTGTACTTGGAGCTGTGCTAGCAGTCCTGAGAGTGCAAAAGGCAGTCAGTGAGAAATGTGCTTGTTCAAAACTCTGAAAAAATTAGGTTGTACGTAATTAACTGAAAACTCTAAAGACACTGTAATTAATGCATAGAATTCTCCATAGGTGCAGCATCCACACAGCTCCATTCAGGGGCAAGATACAGATTCTCTAACATCACTTACTGTTACTGTGACTCTGCAAGCAATTCCCCAGGCTTAGAGAAATCTTAGTTGACTACTGCAGTAGAAGATACTTAGGCATAGACTAATGAACAGAGATGAAATTAATGGTTTCTTCCTTCTTAAGAGATTGCTAATTTTTATTTTCTGAAATATGTAGAACTGTCCTCTGTCAGTGTGTATCTGTGCAGGGTTATAATTCTTCTGACTCAGGTAGATGAGATATCACCATCCAGCTAAATCACACCTGTCACTTTAAAAACAAAGTGTTTGTAAGCTTTGTAATAAGTTATTTCCAGTATAAAAGGTTTCCAAGGGGCAGCAAAGGGAATTTCAGTGAGTTGTCCTTGGAGTCACAAGTTGTTCACAACAGTCAGCAGCTGAGGAGCCCCATCAGGACTCAGTTTGACCTTGCTGGTGCCTTCAGCACCTTAAACATGGAGCATCCAGCAAAACCCCGTGCTTCTAGCCAGCTCAGCAAGCCCTGAGCACAGTGACCCACCAATCCCTGGGCAGGGGAAGGGCACAGCAAAAGCACCAGAAAACCTATAATGCAGTTGCTCTGAAGCAGCAGTTTGTGTTGCAGAGCTGCAGCCCTGCCACATGCTGTGTGTAGGGCTCAGGTATAGACTGAGCAGGTACAGACTGCTCACCTCAGAGTCCTTCCTGTGCTGGGGCTCTCAGAGTGTGTCATGAAACAAGCTGGGCTCGGCAGTTCTGGATCAGGGTACAAATAAATTGCTTTCTCTTTTTATTGTTTGCAGATGGGCCAATCCTGGGAGTCACAGAACAGTGGCTTCCAGCCTCTTCCCGACTGGGATTCAAGCTTGGATCTGGACATGAGGAGCTGGAGAAATACTGAAGACATGGCTGTGGGGAAGGTAGAGGAGAGCACCCAAGAGGCAGACTGTGAGCTGAGGTTGAGTGAGCCTCTCTGGGAGGATGATAGTGAAGATTACCAAGAGACAGAGAAGCCGTATGAAAGCAACAATCTTCTCCAGTTCCTTTTCGAGGTAGGGCTGTTTGGATGACAGGAAGGTGGGCAGCATAGTTCAGACCCTCTTGAAACATCGGGGTTTTTCAGAGCCTCCACCATCCCTACACACAGAAACAATCTGGGGGCACAGCAGATGCCCTGGGTTCACTCACTCCCTGGCCCAAGCCCAGCCCTTCCTCCCATTTGGAGCTGGCACTGCAACAAGGGAGCTGTTTTGCCAAAACACAGCTCACCCTAAAGCACAGAAATGTCAGTGAACTGACACTGTAATAATAACATAGGGCTTCATCAGAAGACTTTGCAAGGATTCCTAAAAATGGAAAGGCGTTCATGAGTGAATGCAAAAATAGCATCTGTGCTGTTTATTTCTTCTCCCTTTTGCCTTCACAATTTGAAGTAATAAATCACTGTGTTGCAGGTAACCCAGATGTTGGAATCTCTCTGCACTGACAGCACAGAGTCATCACAGACTCAGTGGGATTATTGTGGCTTAGGGAAGCAGAGTGATGGGGAAGATGTGAGGTGCCAGGAAAAGACCACAGGAACAGCAGTCTTGGGAGCAGAGAGAAGTCAACTACACATTCTGGCAGAAGATGAGAAAGAACACCTCTTGGGAAGAGGGGTAGGGTAGTGGTGGTCCTAAAAGAGCCTTTGGTCCTGGATGAGAGACAATAGAGAGTGAAGGAAACTAGCTCTAGAAGAGATGGGGGAGTCCCAGGGAGGCAGGGACACACAGGAGGAGACAGCAGGGAGGGGAACGCAGGAGAAATATAAGAGGGAAGGGTGTTTTTTATGTATGGCTGTGTATCTTTATAAACAGGAAGCTTTTTACAGATCAAACCCTCAGATGTGAGTTGGAGGAATTGCTCCTTGGCAGTGTAAAGGTGACTCATGAGAGCTGGCAGGCTGCTCTCAGGTTTAAGGCAAGACTGGAATACTTGCCTTGTTCTAATTGCTGTGTTTTGCAGCACAGCTTGGCTGGTTTCAGGCCCACGTGGCTGTGCCAGCAATAACCATCTGCCCCTGGGGACCTTCATGTCTTGGAAGCAGGCACTGTTTAGCCTGGGTTTGCATCAGTCCTGTGTCTAGGGGGCTGTGGTCTTCCACCAGCCTGCGAGGTATTCCTGGGACAGGTAACATAGCAGTGGAAGAACGGTGTAGTTTTTCCACACTCACACTTGTTCCCTTGAAAACTCGGACACTGGAGTCAAGTAACTTTCAGGGGTTTCACCTGTTCAGGCAGAACAGTGCTATTCCCAGAAGTTACTCTGTTCTTAACTGCTGTT
The DNA here is from genome assembly GCF_003984885.1 of Neopelma chrysocephalum. NCBI lineage: Eukaryota > Metazoa > Chordata > Aves > Passeriformes > Pipridae > Neopelma > Neopelma chrysocephalum. The sequence continues at coordinate 7,462,226 of NW_020897720.1, forward strand.
ATTAACAGCAGTTCCCTCGTAGTTCTGCCAGTGGTCAAAGTCAAACACAGCACAGCGTCCAGTTTCTTCCTGAGAAGTCTGCCCGTGCTTCAGACCTGTTGAGGATTCTGAGGTGCCCCTGCACATAATCCCACATCTGGACTTCAAAAAGCCTCCCTCTCCTGCCACTCTACATTTTATTGGCAAATTAGTCCAACAGCACCACTCTTCTTCCTGGATGACTCTATTCCCTGTCATATTCATGTGGGAGTTTCTGGGGAAACAACCTTGTTGTGCTCTAGGGGATCCTGTTATCTGTATCTCGAGCTTTAACAAGCCTGAGGCAGTCTTACCTCAGCTGCTGATTGCCCTCTCTACATCCATGACTCTTCCCAGAGAGCAGACAGACACAACACTGGGCAGCTCCACAGGGTTTGTGTTAGCCAGAGGTGGACAGGATCCAAGAGATCAGACCCAGCTGTTACTGAGCGCTGAGCAGCACAGGGAAGGTCTGAGTAAGGTCAAACATCATCCTAAGAATAACAGAGAGCAAGTGAGCTCCCAGCTGAGCCCGGATGCAGTAAAGGGATGTGCAGCAGGCTGGCTTCTAGATAAAGGACTCAGGTCCTTTATCTCAGGCTGCCATTTTAGATGTCTACTCCTCTGTGCTCCTCAGGACAAGACTCCAGAGTCACCTGGAGAACAAGCTTTAGGTGAGCAGGATGCACAGGAGATGAGTGCTCAAGCCCAGGACCAAGACGACAGTGGCAGCACCTCTGCAGCCCCAGTGCTGGATTCCACAAGCCCTCCCAACACACACCTGTAAGTAGCTGGTTCTTTTCTTGCAGGTGCAGCAGAACAGAGTCGTTTCCCTTGTCACACATGAGAACAAGTGTATGGCACAGGTCACATCCAGGAACGTGAGACAGCCAAGGAGAACAGGAGGGAACTTGTGCTATCTCTGTGGATCTGCCAGCATTTTGAGGCATCGATCCTAAAGTGGATTGAGAAGAGCAGAGATTAAATAAGAGATTAAATGGAAAATATGCATTTCCTCAAGGCAGATAGGCTGGGCATCAGGTTCTGTCAGGCAATGCACAGTCCAGCTCCTGAGAGAGGCATTACCAACCCCCTTTAAGCAGGTGCAGGTATGTCTGTCACATGCAGGCTCTGCCACGTGTGATCATCTGGGCTGCCTTTCAAAGGAAAGACATGGGGGGTTGGGATGAGAAACTTCATAAAAACCACCTCAGTAAAGTTCTAAACTGCAGAGTAGCACGTGGTTTTCTGTCCAGTTTGATCCTGCCCTTCAGCTCAGCTCTTGTTTTTACCGATTGCCCTGCATCTTCCTGCATTCTGGATGTTTACTTGTGTGTTCCTATGGAGGACACCATCACACTCCAAGGTTGTGGATGTGGTGGGTGCCAGCAGAATTGCCACCTCCCACTTTGTCTCGAGTGTGATAATCTGGCAATGCCTTCAATCCACAGGGTGCAGCCAAGCTGGAATAACCCCCTTCAGCATTCGCTCCTCAAGAAAACACTCCTGACCATCTGGAGGATGATAGCCAGTCACAGGTACGTGGGAGCAGAGGGCTGGATCAACATGTCCTGAACACACTGCCCTGAATCTCAACTCCTGTGTCATCAGGCCTTGTCCTCCCCTCCCCAGAGGCTGGGCTGTCTCTCCAGGGCTTTGCTTTAGGAACAGTTGTGTGCTGCAGAGCTGGAGAGAACACTGCATATTTATTTCCTCTGCTTAATGTGGCAGAGCCCAAGTGCTGCTTCCTACACAGCTGGCACAGCACTGTCTGTGGCCCTCATGGCAGGCAGGGACAGAGAAGCACTGCTTCATGTCCCAGTGCTGCCTTTGGCACAGAGGCAGGCACAGAACATTCTTTGTCCTTGTCCCTGTAGATACAGCAGCCCGTTCCTGAAGCCAGTGTCAGAGAAACAAGCCCCTGGATACAGGGATGTGGTAAAGAGGTGAGTTTGTGGAGGAAATGCTCACTAGTTGATTTCTCTCTGGTTCTTTTCTGTTGTTTTTTGGTTTCCAAAGGCCCAGTGGGATGGTTTCCTTCCTCCTTTTCCAGAGTTTGGCTGTCACCAGCATTTCCCACTGATTTCTTTTATTAAAACTCCCTTCTGGGTAATTAGAACCTGGAAGCTTGCACTAACTTTGGAGCTGGTGGGAATTGTGCCTGCCCTTTGCAGGCATTGCATGGCTTAGCCCAGGCACAGTCCCTGGGCAGGGGATCCAGCTCCTTGCAGCTCAGCAGTCCCTTCTCCCCGTGCTGGGATGTGCCTCAGGCAATGCCCCCTCCTCACCCGCTGCCTGCGCCCCAGATGTTTCACTCTCAGTGCAGAAGTGGGTCATAACAATATTTCCCAGAGAGATTAAGGGCATTTTTCAGAGCTGAATCATGTTCTATTCTGGTCACAGTTGTCCTCTCTGCAGCCATTCATTTTCCCATTCTGTCAAAATAAGAGAAGTAATATTTATTCCCCATCGTGTTCCCCTTACCAGCACTGCTATTTTTGCTGGTGGCACCATTCGATTTTAAGGGGGTTTAATAGATACCTATTTTAGTAACTTTTCTTTTTCCACTAAGACCTGGACTGACTTCATGAAGACTAATTACCGCTTGCCTTCTCTGGAGCTCAGCATCACATTTTTTTCAGAGGTGACTGCTAATGACCTGCCAACTTGGTTGGACGGCAAATGTCGCATTGGCTGAACTTAACTTTTGTCTGACTTGGAAGAAAAGCCTTTCTCACTGTCCCTCTTTGTCCTGAGCAATAAAATTGATTGAAAATAGCTCTGCTTTCAGGGCCACCCTGAAATGAGAATAATCACATTCATGCAGAGGATGCCTTCTCCTGGGTTGCAATTCAGTTCTCCTTCTCTCTCTCTTTTCTAGACCCATGGATTTAACCACCATAAAGAGAAGGCTGGCAAAGGGACACATTCAGTCCATGATCGAGTTCCAGCGTGACCTCATGCTCATGTTCCAGAACGCAGTGATGTACAACAGCTCTGACCACCACGTGTTCCACATCGCTGTGGAGATGCAGCGAGAGGTCATGGAGCAGCTGCAGGTTTTGGGTGAAGCCCTCCTGTACTCCAGGGACAGGCTGGAGTGAGGGAGAAGGTAACAAGCCATGCCTGAGGCCACTTTCGTTTGGAGCAGTGTTGTCTGTCTCTAGGGCTCAGGATGTGCTGGGCTCGGGGGATGTGCTGCCGTGGCCTTGGGCAGAGCTCGTTATCCCCAGTGGTGGCTGCTGGGTCACTGCGATAAGAATCAAAGTGGTTTCTTGGAGGGGCACCATGTTGGAAGCCTCCTGTTTTCTTTGGGAAAAGTAGCAACGTAGCCCTGCAGGGAGAAAAGTTCGCTGGGATGAAAAACAAGGGAGAAAATGCAGTTTGTGGCCAGGTGGATGAGCTGGGCACAGCCGCGGGGGTGGCTGGCCGCACCCCGGGGCACAGCGGCCAGCGGCCCGGAGCGTGCCTGTGGTGGGCTGGGCTCGGGGTGGGCTGAGCGTCACCAGCACCGACCACACCCAGTAAAGGCCCGTGTTGAAACTTGTCCTGGCGCGTCTGACTCTGGGACTGGAACTGGTATTGGGATTGAGACAGGACTGGGGCTGGAACTCGAATTCGAACAGGGACTGGGACCGGGCCTGGGACGGAGATTGAGACTGGGGCCAGCACTGGGACTGGAACTGCGATTGGGACTGGGACTGGGACTGGAGACGGGGCTGGAACTGCGATTGCGACCGGAGCCGGCGCTATGGGACGGAGGGCGGGGCCGGGATGTGGAACCGGTAAATGGGTGCTTTGCCATTGGCCAGCGCGGCTGTCTCTCACCGCCAGCGCAGCTGCCAATTGGCTGGCGGGGAGCGGAGAGCCGCGTGTCCCGCCCCGGCGCGGCGCGTGCCCCGGCAGCGGAAGCGGCCCGCGCGAGCCATGGCGCGGGACAAGCCCGAGGCGGCGGCCGAGGCGGAGGCGACTCCCGAGCGCTCGTACCGGGAGCAGCTCGACTTCCTCAACCCTATCGCGCAGCCCCTCGCGTCCCGCAAGCTCACGCGGAAGCTTTACAAGTGCATCAGGAAAGGTCTGGCGGCGCCGGGATATGGCGGAGGCGGGGCCGGGCTGGGGCATGGCGATGGCGTGGTGCAGCCCCTCACTCCGTGGTTCTCTCCAGCCCGTCCATTCCGTAGTTCTCTCTAGCCTCTTACTCCCCTCCCTCACTCTATGGTTCTCTCCAGCCCTTCAGTCCGTGGTTCTCTCTCAGCCCCTCACTCCGTGGTTCTCTTGCAGCGGCCAAGCACAAGCAGATCCGCCGCGGTGTGAAGGAGGTGCAGAAGTTCATCAACAAGGGCGAGAAGGGGTAAGTGCAGCCCCGGCCCGCGGCCCCTCTGGTCCAGCCCTGCCACTGACACGGCTCTCCCTGCAGGATCACGGTGCTGGCTGGGGACACGCTGCCCATCGATGTGTACTGCCACATCCCCATCATGTGCGAGGACAGGAGCCTCCCCTACGCTTACGTCCCTTCCAAATCGGTGAGTGCTGGGGGCGAACCAGCCCCTGTGAGGAGTCCAGGCTGTGACTGGAGCTGTCCTGGGGAGGTGCAGATGCAGTGACCAGGTAAAGAACCTGATGCTTTTCACAGAACGGACATGGGGGAGGTGTAGGAGTGTTTCACTATGGGATCACAGAACTATTTGCCACGATCGACTCCCTCAGCAGCCCTGGGGGATATCAGGGACAAGAGCCCTCTGGGGCACAGCCAGGACAATTTCTCCCTCCTCAGTTGTGAGCTGTGACCAGTACCCTCTTCGTAGGCTGAAAATTGGGAGCGGCAGGAGGTGTCTTTGGAGCTTCATCCTCGTGCAGGCAGCTCTGCAGATCCTGCTCTGGGGAAGAAGCATGGCACATGAGCCAAGTGCCAGCCCCTTGTGCCAGGTGCCAGCCCAGGGCTTTGGGTTGATGGGCCGGCACAGAGATTCCCTGCATTAGACCAGGGCATGTAGTGAGCTGGTCCTGAGCCTCTTCCCTCAGGAAGAGACCTGGCACCCCACAGTCTCACTGTTCCCACAGGACCTGGGAGCTGCGGCCGGCTCCAAGCGCCCGACCTGCGTCATCATGATCAAGCCCCACGAGGAGTACCAGGAGGCCTACGACGAGTGTCTGGAGGAGGTGTCATCTCTTCCGCTGCCACTGTGAAGAGCCAGGACTGGCTGTGCCCTGCCGGGCCGTGACAGGTCCCTGTGTCCCTGTCCAGGGGCCACATGGCTGTTTGTGGGGACACCACCAAGAGCACTGACTTGGGGGGAAGGGGAGCACTGTGGGGGTGAATAAAGGTGTCTGTGCATTTGTAGAACGTGGTCCTGGTGCTCAGGGCAGGAAGGCTGGAGGGTCCATGGCTGCATTAAACCGCTCCAGGGCCACCGCCCCCGGCCCCACCGTGACTCACTGCGCCTCAATGCCTCAACTGGTTGTACCTGCCCACCCTGGTGCAGCCGTGCTGGGGCAGGCCCAGGCCAGCCTGCAGCCCCACCGCCCACGTAGCCAGAATCCCCCCCGACCCCAAGGGAAGCAGAAGCCGGGAGAGAGAAATACAGGTTTATTGCAGGAACGGGGTGTGGGGCTCTGCTGTTACAGACACAGAGCAGGGCTTCTTCCTCCCAGCGCCTTTGGCTCCCCCAGCTCTCCCTCACCCACCCTGGGAGGGGAGACCCCAGCCTCTTCCCCAGCTCAGACACATCCCTGCCTACATGTCCTATTCCCCTCCCCAGTTCCTCCCAGTGCAGCAGGGCACCAGTTCCCATCCCTCCTTGCACAAGGCACTTGCCCCTCTCAGCCCGAGGGAAGCTGGATCAACCACCTCCATTGCAGAGCAGCCCCACACTGGGGACATGGGAAGCCCCAGTAGAGGTGTTGGCACAGCTGCCCCATCCCAGCAGTACCAGCACTCATCAGGGTTTCCTCCTCTGCCTTCCCAGTGGCACCAGCAGCTCCGTGGCCTTGCTGACAAGGTGGCCACTGCGAGCAGCAGGTGGAACCTCCACAGCAAAGCAGTGGGGTGGTGACAGGGCTCAAGCCCCTCCTCACAAGACATTAAGTTACTGGGTTGCAGGAACAGGGGCAGCAGAGCAGGAGGGACAGGGAATGTTTCACAGGGTGCTTGGTTTCTGCCCACGTGGCAGAAGGAATCACAGGGCAAATGCTCCTGGAGTCAGAGCACGGGGCACATGCAAGACCCCCACCCTGGCACAGATGGCCCCCCTGCTCTCCAGAGACCCCCACCAGAAAGGCCTGAAGCGCTGCAAGAAGGAAAAGCTCCCCTGTTGCAATCAGTCCTTCGGCCCAGGGCAGTGCTGAGCGGCCAGTCCTTGTGCACACCCTGAGATCGTCCCGCTGCAGCAGCAAGAGATGTTCCCCCTTCACAGTCCCACTGGCATCCCATCCCTCAGATCTTCGAGGACTCCACCCGCTCAATCCAGGGCGAGTCGGTCCCGACATCCCTGGGCTCCGACCGCAGCTGTCGCAGCTCCCGCTCCAGCGCCTGGCTCCGGTGGTACATCTCCATGTAGCTGGCCTGGAGCTCCCGCTGGTACCGCAGCACCTTCTCCTTCTCCTCCTGCCAGGTTTTCCTCTCCAGCTCAAAGTTCACAGCCTGCAGCTGGCCCTGACGCCGCTCCCGCAGCAGCTCTGCCCACAGCCACTCCACCTGCCGCTCCAGGGGCTCCGCCGTGTCGCTGTGGAGGCCCCGGCACTTGGAGTCATCAGTTTCGCAGCCAGGGAAGTCCTGGCACGATGGCATGGGGTCATCACCCAGAGGCATCGAGGTGCTGGGCTCTGGGGGACTCTGGAAGGAGTCTGCCAGCTGTGCCAGTTGGGAGTCCCTGGCCTGGACCTCCGCCTTGGCCTCCCGCAGCTGCGTCTTCAGGCTGAAGATCTCACCCAGCTTCTGAGCCATCTCCTCCTGGGTGTCCCGGAGCTGCTGTTTCAGCAGGGAGATCTCTGCTGCCTTTTGGCACACCTGTAGGGCACAGGCAAGCGGTGAGGAAAGGCTGGGGGAATCAGGACCCCAGGGGTGGCAGCACCCCAGATTGTCCTCCTGGGAGACCATGAACATCACACCTGGGTAATCCCCCCCATCCTGTGGCCACGAGTGACACTGGAGCAGGGAACCGTTGTGCTCATCCTGGCTCCACAGCCAGGAGGGTGGCAACAGTGAGGGAAAGAAGGGGACTCACCTCCCACTTGGTCTCCTCCAGCTTGGGGCTGCCACGCTCTCCCTGGGGCTGCCGGAGCTTGGGCTCCTCGCACTGGCACTGCTGCAGGCTCAGCTCCTCCTGCAGCCGCTTCTTCTCTTGCTGTGCCTTGTAGAGCTGCAGCTGCAGCGCCCGCTGCCCACGCTGCGCCTGCTGCATCACCTGCTGCAGCCGGGCCATGTACATCTGCTTCAGGTCCTCCAGCTCGTCCAGCCACAGCCGCTGCTTGTCCTCAAACACCTGCCAGCACAGGTGGACAGTGGTCAGAGTCCAAAGCCCCAGGGAGGGACCCCAGAAGGTCCCATGACGTTGGGTCCTCCTACGCTTGGGCATTCCCAGCCTATCACCCACCACAGCAGCTCCTTCCACCCAGACATCACTGTCCCACAGCCCTGCCCAGGGCACCCAGCACTGCCCCAGCCTCACCCCAGCCCCACGGCTCACCTGCGTGAAGGGGTCTTCAGTCTCGCTGAGACTCCTCTTGAGCTGTCGCAGCTCCCCTCCTGTCTCCTGCAGCCGATCCTCCAGCTGCTTCACCGCGTCCTCCAGCGAGTAGGAGAACTCATAGGGTGGCGGGGGCTCGCCGGGGCTCTGCAGCCGGCTCAGTGTGGCCATGCTTTTGCAGGACAGGGGCACCTTCTCAGGGGCCAGCGGGTCCCTGGGGCTCCGGGACACCCTGTCCAAGGAGCCCCCGATGTGGTTGATGTGGCCCATGGAGGCGCTGAACTGGCTCTGGGCAGGTTTGAGGCGGGAGCCGTACGATGGGAAGCTCTGGATGGAGTTGTGGCTGGAGTCAGAGGCCTCATCCAGGCTGATGGCGTGGAGCAGGTGGGTGCGGAGCGGGCCGTGCTGTGGGGCTGCTGTGCTGCTCTGCGACAGCAGCGTGTGCAGGCTCCCATTGCTCTTGGACAACTTCTGCCCCTTGGATGAGGACAGGCCCTGCATGGAGACCAGCCCCTTCCCAGCCACTGCCTTGAAGGCCGAGGGCCTGATACGGCACTGAAAAACAAGAGCAGAGTCAGCATAAGCCCAACAGCCCCCACAGCCAGGGGGTTCAAATCCCCACATCCCATTCAGGGGGGCATGGACTGTTCTGCTCCACCCCATCCTCTCATAGACCAGGACTTATTCCAGAATCCTGCACGGTGCCCACAGCCTCACCTTGTCAAAGCGGCCCCGCTCTGGTAGGGAGCTCTTGGAGAAGTCAGCCCCACGGTGATGCTCCCGGGAGCAGCGCTCAGGGGATCGGTTCTCACGGTCACTCTCGTAGTCCCTCTTGTAGCAGGCGCCCGAAGTCTGGTGCTTCCGCTCCGACCGCATCTCCTTCTTGGCCCCGTGCAGGTACCCAAAGAGCTCCCGCTGGTTTGGCCCCTTCCGCAACAAGCCGTCGGGCTGCCGAAGCCCCCGTGAGCCCCCCAGTGGGGCCCGCAGCTCCAGAGGGGACAGATCCTGCTTCTCCACTAGGCTGCCCACGCTGCCCATGCTGCCAACGACACCGGCAGGCTCTGAGGAGAGGTAGGTGCCAAGGACACGGGTGTCGGGCTCACAGGTCACAGGACCCTGTGCTGCTGCCATGGAGAATTAGAGAAAAGCCCAGTACCAGCACTGCTGGGGGAGAGACAGAGTCAGTAACGCCGGGCAATCAGGACCGCAAAACCCCCAGCACCCCCCTTCCTGCCCAGCCCCAAGGACCCACCTGGGCTCCTGGCACTGGGACAGACCTGCCATCTCCTATGCAGCTCCCTGGGGGAGCCAAGCAAAGGGGTGCCAGGGCACAGCACACACCGAGGCAGGGGCTCCCTGCTGCTGCCCCCCCCAACGGTGCAGCGCTTCCCTCCCACACCCAGCCCCACCTCCCGCCCGCGGCCGGGGCTGCCACCAGAACAGGCACCTGCCGCCCAGCCAGGCGGGCGAGTTCGGGAGCCGGCAGCACCTGCCCGGGCCTGGCGCCAGCCCCAGCCCCGCAGCACCCACCCGCCCTGCCAGGACCTCTGGGTCCGGACACCCTCTGGAGAACTCCCCAGAACGCCCCTGGGGATGCCCATCAGCTTGCCCTCCCCAGGGTGTGCAGGTGACAGGCACCTCTCAAGCACCACGGGGACACTTCCCGCACGGCATGGGCTCCTGCACCTCACAGGGTGAGCTGCACACGGGCCCGCTCCATCCACAGGCGTTTCCACCCCAGTACCAGGCAGGGATGAGGCAGCCACAGCCCAGCTGCTGTGTGCGTGCTGGGGACCCCGTGGCCGGACATGGCGCGAGGGCGGTGGGAAGGGGCAGGATGCTGACGGGACAATGCAGCTTCCTGCGCAGGTGGCCGGGGGAGGAAGGATGAGAGGATGCCTTCGGCCTTGGTTCTGGCTCCCCAGCACTAGGGAGAGGGACAATGGCCTCATACCAGCGCAGGGGACACTGCAAGCGTGGCAGGGGCGAGGCAGAACCCCCAGCATGGCTTCCAGCCTTGCCGAGGGCTCCAGGGCCGGGTTACACCCAGGAAGCTGCCCTGGTTCTCAGCACCACGCGCCGCGTAAACAAACACCCCGCTTTTAATTGCTGCCACGCACAAACCTGTCTGACAGCTCCCGGCCTGCGCTGTCACCTCCCTCTGCGAGCCCAGCACCTGCTCCGGGCATCGGCACCCCACGAAGGGCACCAGGGACGGACCCTCCGAAAGGATCTGGCATGCCTGCGGTGCCACGGGGCGTGCACGGGGATGGGGGACACGGATGTTCCCATGGTGGTGCGGCAGGGGAGTGGATGCTCATGCAGCCCCCGGCATTGGGGAGCAGCTCGGCCGAGCCCCGCAGCGGCTCCTCCCGGCACAGGCGGCCGAGGAAGTAGGTCAGGTTGTGGGAGCTTTGGGAAACGCCGGGGGAGCCCGAAGGTGTCCTGCCTGCGGCAGGGAGGGGATCACCCTCCAGGCGGCAAAACACCGGTCCGGCCAGCCTGGCTCCTTCGGGATCTGTTCCCAACCCTGGCCGTGCCCGGGCAAGATACGGCCACAAATCCTCTCCCCTTCCCACCCCACGCGGGAGGGCACGGCGGGGCTGCGCGGAGGCGCAGGGGGTGCTGCGGAGAGGCGAGCGCGGGTTCCCGCACAGCCCCCCCTGCGCCTCCCGCAGCCCCGCCGGAATTTCCGGCACGGGCAATGCGGAGGGGGCGGTCGGTCCCCAGGGCCGAGCCCGGGACAAAGCCCCGCACGCCAGAGCGCACCGGGGAAGGGAGATGGGGCGCCCCGGGAGCCCCCCGGCCCCGCACTCACCATGCCGGCGGCGCTGCGGTCCCGCACGGCTCCGCTCCGCGCTCCTTCCCTCGCCGCGTTTGAACGCGCCCCTCGGCCGCGGCCGCGCGGGGCGGCGGGCGGGGCCGGCACCGGCAAATCGCGGCGCGGGGGCGGTGGGACGGGAGGGGCGGGAAGGAGGAGGAGGAGGAGGAGGAAAGAGGAGGAGGAGGAAGGAGGGGGGCGGCCCGGCCGTGCCCACCAGCGGGGCGGGGCAGGGCGGGCTGGCTGCGTGCGGCGCCGAGAGCTCCTTGCGCAAACCTCCCCCCCCACGAAAGCGCGGGGAGACCCCCGCAAACCCCCTCGAGCTACAGCTCCGGGCTCAGCAGCGGCGCCCAGTCGGCCCCCGGTGGCCCTCACCGTAGCGCGGGGCTGGTGTGCCCGAGTGTCGCCCGGCGAGGGTGGAGAGAAATATTTTGCTTCGTACCTGTGGAGTGGAGAGGGGCCTCAGCACCGTGGGACAGTCCCTGCACCCTCCTCTTGCAGGACGACCCCGTGCCCCCCCCCAGCACCCACGGGTGGGCAGGAGCCCCACAAAGCCCCAGGGGACATGGTGTGTACCCCCACCTGCCCCAGCGCCTGGCCTGGCGCCAGCGAGACGCGACACGCTCCATCCCTGTGAATCAGCGCTGCCACGGCCTGGCCCGGAGCCGGTTTTGTCACTTGCCGCTCACTGCAGCGTGGCAGCCGCAGGGAGCGGGGATCCCGCCACGGGCTGGACCTGGTCACCGGCATCCCGGCCTCCTCGTGGAGCAGGACACCTGCAGCAGCCCTGCTCCGTCCCCACGGCGGGGTGCCCGTCTGTCCCCGGGGAGGGATCGCACCCGCACCGTCCCCAGCCTGGGGGATGCACGCACCCGGCACTCTCGCGTTCCGGGGCCCCGCTCGCTGCCAGCCCCCCCCCATACTCCCCCCGCACACCCGAGTCCTCAAGCTGTGCTGCCAGTGCTCTCCCACACACACACGCACCCGTGCCCGGTCCCTGCTCGCCGGGCTCACATGCTGGCAGTGTCCTCGGTGCGCTGCCAAGGCACGCTCCGCTCCCTCCGGCCCCCTGTTCCCCACCGCACGCCGGAGCGGCAGCACATGTGGCCTCTGAATAGGAGGGCCCTTCCCAGCATTGCCATTTCCCACCCTGCTGGCACCAGGAATGTGTCTGCAATGCCCCAGCTCTCTGTCTGGAGTCCAGCCATGAACGGGGCCCCACCGGCAGCCCGCAGGAACAGCCATCATCCCACGGGGCTTGGACCGGGCAGGTTCCAGTGATGCCGGGCTGACTGCAACGGGTGCTGGTCACAGCCGCACCCCTCCTTCCCGTCTGCCCCGTTTCCTGCTCCACCGTGCCCCGAGCTCGTCTCCCTAGGATAGCAGTTCCCACACTGCCTGGGACACTTCATGCCCCCTTCTCTGGGCAGAAATGCTCCTGCCTCCCATCAGTTTTTCCCCAGTCCCCACTCTGCCCACTTTACCCCCCAATCCTCCCCACCATGATACTAAAGCAATTTCATGTTTTTTACCAGCAAACAGCTCCAGAATCATCCGGTTTAGAACAACCCAGCAATAAAAGCCTTTGATTGCCATGCCTGCAGCAGCCCCCACACAGCCTCACTGGCAGCAATTGGGACCCCAGAAGGGGGGTCGCAGAGGGGCAGGGCTGGGACTCCAGGGACCCTCTCTGCCCCTGAGCATTTTGATCTCTCCTCAGGGTTGCTGAGAGCCTGAGAACGCTGGGAGGCCTCTTGCTCAGCTCTGCAGGACTCCTGGGACAGCAGGCAGAGTGTTATCCATCTGCAGGAAGGCAATGGAGAAAAACTTCATCCCTTCCCACTGGGCTATTGCTGATATCGAAGTGCGTGGGGGGAGCGGAGCTGAGCGACCTCCGAGTCACATTCAGGGCTATAAAAGGAACCCAGGTCTCCGGCATGGCGCCTCTTCCACAAAAGCAACTGGAGGGTGAGGGGGCTGCGAGCAGAGCTGAGAAATAGCTGCCAGGCAGCGGGAGAGGAGCCTGTAGCGCTGAGCGAAGTGTGAGGTGCACATATGCTCTGTTTCTGCACAGCTACGTCTCCATGAAACCTGCCCAAAATTGTGTCATCTATTTTGAACGGTGTAGAGAAATACTTTGATCTGCCTCTGCCAGCCCTGGCTGTGGTTCAGGCACCAGGAAGTGGCTGGAATACAGGTGGCCAATCCCAAAACCCGCACCATGGAAAGACAGGAGTGGGGCTGCTAGGCTGACATCTCCCTCTGGCTGCCCACAGCGAGGGACATGAGTGGTCCTGGGAACACCTCTAGAGGCGTGCACTGGGTGTCCCAGCCAACCAGCAATCTTCGTGCCAGGTATCAGTGCTGCTTTGGGGCCACTGGGCTGGAGAGGCCAATGGGAACTCTTGGGCAGCACATCCCCCCACCTCAAGGCTGGGCCTGCCCCTTCCATGACGCAAAGCAGCACAGCCTGATCCTCACCATCCTGCACAGCCACCACGACCCCTGCCTTGGAGACAGCCCCCCTCACACTCCATCTGAGGGCTCCAGACTCCTCTCCCAGCTCCAGAGCAGCACAGAGAGCAGATGGCACCAGATCTCTCCAGATACCCCATTCCTACATGGTACACGACCCCCTCACTTGGCTCTGATGCTTCTGCCTCCCTCATCCCAGCACTCCTCCCCAGAGCTGCTCATCTTCCCAGGATGGCAACAGCTTCTGTCTAGGAATGCAAAGAGACCACTCTGGGAAGCGCCAAGCAGGGGACGAGGACAGAAGGGACCAGGAAATGTGGAGGGCCTGGTGCCAGTGCTGGTGACGGGGCTGAACAGAGGGGTACTGGCTGTTCAATGGAGTTTACCCAGCTTGAGGAGGCAAGTACCCAAAACATGTGCCAAAACCCCAGAGTCAGCTTGGTGCAGGCCTACACATGGCACCATCTGTGAGCCAGCCTGAGCACCCTCCACTCTGGAGTGGCACAGCTCCATCCACACAGCAGCCCAAGGCCATGGCCAGGACAGGCTGGTGATGGAGGAGAGGAGCCCAGTGTTGGCAGGGGTCTCCCTTGAGAGTCATCAGGCATTTGCCACCCTCAGCAGATGAGGGTGAGTGGCAGCATCACAGAGGTCACAGTGCCGGTTCACTCCCAGCATGAGCAGGCATGGACCAGGCGCTGTTCCACAGCCACTGCTCCCACCTGGGTCTCAAGCTCTCCTGAGGGCCCCTTCTGCCCAGCTCTACACATCCCACTTCCCAGAAGAAGCTGCTGGTGTGGCTGATTTCTACTAAACCTTAACAACCGGCAGCCCCCAGCATCCCTTCTCACCCACTGGGACCTTTCCAACTTCCCCACCCAGGTCCTTGTCCTGCCATGACATGGGAGAAACTGCCCTGGCAGTGAGACAGTGCCAGGTGGCTGGAGTGAGCAGGTGGGAGCTGCAGCCTGGTCCCCCCCTAGACTTGCCTTTCTCTTATCAACCCAAACCGCCCTGTTCCCACCTTCAACAGGAACACCCCAGCCCCTCCCTTGCCCACAGCAGCTCTTGTAACTCTCAGCTCAGGTGAGTTAGGGGTGACTGTCTCAATTCCCACACTTCACCCACACCATTCCCCCAGTTCCACCAGCACTGCAGTGAGCCTGGCAGCCAGTCCTTCCCAGGACAGGGAATGCAGGGCTAGAGCAGATCCCAGTTCCCCTCAGCACTTCTGGGGAGACATCAAGTTCTCCAACCCCCTCCAGACAGGCTGAGGCAGCATATGCCACAGAGGGCAGACAGGGAGAGGAGCAGCTCAAGCCAGAACTCTCCTCCTTACTCCAAAGAGAGATCCTGGCCTACAACTGCTGACATCCAGCAGGGCTGTGGATCCTGGGGCTCAGGGCACAGCTTAACCACAACCACTTCCTGCAGTGGAGTGACCACAGCCCAGCCCTGGGGGTACCTGGCAGCTGGAACAGGCACCATCTCAGAGCCCATTTCAGACCGGCTCAGCCTACGAACCAGAGCACCCCCAGGGCGAAGCCAGTGAAGCCAGGAAGGTAAAGAGAGTAGGAAAATGGAGTGGTACAGCACAACCCAGGGCATTCACAACTCACAACTGCCCTGACAGGTCTTTATTGTCCTCTGAGCTGAGTGGCAGCTCAGGCACGTCCAGCACAGGAAAACCACCTCCTGTGCCTGCCATGGGAGGCAGCACTAGCGCCAGCAGCAACACCACCGAGTCCCACTCTCAGCCTCTTGTGTTGGTCCCAGCAAAACCCAGTTCTCAGCCTCGTCTGTTCCTCTGTGTCTCACCAGCACTGCCACGCTCATCCGCTGCCAAAATCTTGCCTGCTCCAAGCAGCTCCACGGCAGCCCCAGAGTCTTGGCACCAGCACAGTGCACACGACTGACACACGGGGACGGGCTCAGCCAAACGTGCACCAGGGGGTCTCATTTGTGTCACAGTCCAGCAAGATATTAAGGACGGTGCAAGGGGCTCCTGCCACGCTCAGATCTGTCCGTGATTCGATTCGGTACCTCACGTTGTTCAAACCTCCCTCACGATCCACCTTAAACTGCTCCTGGGGAAGAGAAAGACTGTTCAGCCCACATTGGAAGTGGGAAATACCCAGT
Source organism: Neopelma chrysocephalum (assembly GCF_003984885.1). Lineage (NCBI taxonomy): Eukaryota > Metazoa > Chordata > Aves > Passeriformes > Pipridae > Neopelma > Neopelma chrysocephalum. Next base: position 7,477,364 of record NW_020897720.1, read on the forward strand.
GCCTGAGGAGGGAGCAGAGAGCTGGCAGGAGAGGACATGAGCAATGAGGGCTCAGAGCATGCGGTGATCACAACCCAAGCCTCCCATGGTTCCCCTTGACCACAGCTCTCACCTGCTTCTGTGCAGCAATGCGCTTCTGGTCTCTCTTCCTCCAGGCTGGGTCGTGCAGGTGCTGGAATGTCTCATATCCAGTTGTGATTCCAGAAGGACGACGAACCTGGGAGAAGAGCAAAGTTTCTGTAGAGCCACTGGAAAACTCCTGCACCTGCTGCTGGAGGAGGGAGTGCAGGGCTGCCTTCCTCAGGCTCCAACCCAGGCAGCCACAGCAGGGACCAGGCAAAGAGACAATAAAAAGGGCAATTCCAACCCAGGAGGGCACAGAGACCCCTTACCTGGAGACCAGCTCTTTTGATACGTCGATAAAACTCGTCGTCCTCTCGTCCCCAGCCCCAGAAGCGGTTGGACATGCCATTGCACTGGAACAAGAACAGCACCGGCCAAGGTCCAGCACAGCTCCATGGCCTCAGAGGAGCAGACACCAGCAGCACAAGCCCTGAACACCAGCGCAGCCTCCCCTCTCCTGCCCCCACCACCAGGTCAGACCACAGGCTCTGTCCCAAACCATTTTGACTCCTTTCCCTGCTTCCCAAGCATGTAGCACAAAACTCTCTTCACCGTGATAATGTTGTAGCCCCCGCCCCAAAGCATCCAGAACAACCCACCCATGTGCTCACCAACTCGTAGTGCTGCTTGGTGAGCAGCAGGATGCCGCCCACGTAGGTTGTGTAGTGGTAGAGCGGGTGCAGCTCTGGGGATGCCACGTGGAAGGGCCCTGTCTCTGGGAAGCTGTAGTCCAGGTGCTCGTTCAGGGGCAGGAGATCCACATCATGCATCGCAATGTAGTCGGTGTCGTTGCCGCTCTCCAGGAAGCCCACGTTGATCAGGGATGCCCTGTTAAACCTGCCACGGGACCGGGGGGTCTCAGTGCCACACACAACAGCCACTGTCCCTTCACATCCCTCTGTCACACTCCTCAATGCTCAATGTCCAACCAGTCCCCAAACAGGGACAAACACAACACTCCTTGTCCTGAAACTGCACCCCTGCTTCTCCATGCAGAGCGAGCTGGGGACAAGCAATAGTGTTTCCAAACACCCCATGGTCTTTCTTTGAATTTCAGAGTCCCCAGATGTTTGCTGCTGCAGACCTGTGACATGGGGGGAGAAAGCTGAAATACCCGGGGGTTAGAGGGTTCTGTGATTCTTGCTAAGGAAAAGAGAAGCTAAACACCTTCATCTCTCTCTGAGCTCTAGAATGAGCAACTTCGAGCAGAGCATCACACTCTGCCCACCATGTCCCACTGGCCTGGCACTCTGCTTCTCCAAAAGACCCTCCCAGAGCTCATGGCAGGGACAGAGCTTCGGGAAGGGGCCCTCGTCCCTAAGCACAGGGAGAGACGCTACCTGAAATGATCCACTTGGTTGAGGATGAAGATGTGGTGACGGATCTTCTTCTTGTTGAGGAAGCGGTGCATGTAGGGCACGAAGGCCAGCAGCTCCTCGAAGCGCTCTCGGAAGGGCACCAGCAGCGCCAGCCGGTGTGGGCCCCACGACGGCTCGTCCCGGGCGGGCTGGAGCGGGGCGGGGGGCGGGCAGGGCTGGCGGGGAGTCCCCCGGTCCTGCCCGCCGGGCACCGGCCCCTCGCCCGAGCAGCTGAGCTGGAGCCAGAGCAGCGAAGCGAAGCCCAGGAGCAGCGCCAGGAGGAACAGCGGGAAGGCGGAGAGTCGGCCGGGGAAGAGCCCCAGGAGCGGCGGGGACCTGGGGAACGGCGCGGGGTCAGCGGGCGGCGGGACTCCCATCCCCAGATCCCCCCTGACCCCGCCCCGCCGGACCCCCTGGTGTCACCCCCGTCCCCCCGTGCCCCGCCGGGCTCACCCGCCGCCGCGCAGCCGGAGCGCGTCCCTGCGGCGGGCCGGGCCCATGGCGCCCGCCCGGCCCCGCCGCCCCGCGGACACGCTGGCGGCGCCCGCCGCTCCCCCCCGACCTCCCGGAAACACGGACACGCTTCCCTTCCGCCGGCGGGGCGGGACGGGGGCGGGACCGACCGCCGAAGACGTGCCCCCCTCCTCCTGCACCGCCCGCCACCAATGGGGCTCCTTCCTCCGGGAATATCCCCCGGGCACATGGCGTGCCCCCCGAAGATTCCAGAGAACACAGACTCCCCCCGCCCAGTTCCTTCGGGACCCTCCCAAAATTGCCTCCCCACGCAGCTGGGACCCCCTCCTGCCGGGAAAAGCACCCCCTTCACTCCCAGCTCTTTCAGCCCCCCCACCGGCGTTTCCCATCCCATCCTCTCTCCATGTAGAGCCCCCCTTCTCCCCCCTCAGACAGAGCCAGAGCCGCAGGTGGTATCAGTCCTTTAATGCCCCACTCACAGCCCCCTCTCCACAGCCCCTCACCTCATGTTCACACCTGCCCCAGGCAGCACAGCAGGTCCCAGCTGGCAGGGGAGCACTGGAAAAAACTGGGGAGCAACCTCTAGGCTCCCACACCACAGCTCTGGAGGTCCAGAGGGCATCACCCCCCCCTTGGTCCGATCTGCTGGAGGCCAAGGGCCGGGCGGGGGTTACAGCCAAACTTACAGACAGGTAAGAAAATACTTCTGGTATTTCTCAGAAACAGCATTTAGAAACCACAGTTTTTACAGCTCCCCATAGAAAAGATGGGTTTGGGCACAGGTGTTCCTTTAGTAGAAACGCTTGTTCCGCTCCTGGCGCTTCTGGAAGACCACGGCTCCCACCACGGCGCAGATGATGATGCCCAGCAGTGCACAGAGCAGGAGCAGGAACACCTTCCAGCCCGTCAGGGGCCCGCTACGGAAATTTCCCGTCGGGTCATCCACGTTGTCTGTAAGAGCAAGAACAGAGACAGTCCCAAGCTTGGCTCCCACAGAGTCTCACAGGGTGTCACAGCCCCAACATTCCAATCCCCCATGGAAGGTCTTTGAAGCCCATGGACTCACCTTTGGGGGACTTAAGGAGGCTGACCCTTGGCTCGATCTTGGTCCAGTCAACGGTCTCATCTTCTACAGGGTGCTCCACCATGAGCTGGAACAGCTTCATCGAGATAATGTCGTGATTGTCTGTGGAACAGCCAGCAAATGCTGTCAGAAACTCTGAGATGTCCAGGCACTCAGAGCACCCCTTGGACCCTGCTCTGCCAGGTCCAGTCTCCTTCCCTCTCAAGCCAACCTCATTCCCAGGTATCAAACTGCAATCCCAAGATGTTCCTTGGTTCTCAAGTACCCCCTTCCCCCGGCCACAGGTTCCTGCTAAAGATGGTTGCAAGAGCCCAGTGAACAATTCAGGGAAAGGAAGCCATGGAAGCTATCCAGTGCATCCACAGTGTTACAGTCACAGAATCATAGAATAGCTGGGATTGGAAAGGACCACTGGAGACCATCTAGTCCAACATTTCTGCCAAGGCAGGATCACCTAGTCCAGGCTCCAACCACCAAATGCTCCCCTGAGCAAAGCCCCCTCTCACCAGACAGATCTCCAGTGCCAGCAGAAGCACCAAAGAAGTATCCGGTTGGCAGCTGCACTCCTGCAATGTCGATGCAGTTCTTCCATTCATTCTTGTCTTCCACATCAGTCATCACCTGCAAGACCAGGGCAGGGTCACACCAGGAATGCTCACTGCTATCCTGCAGCTCTTTCAGAGCTGGAGGTGCTGGAGGGGCAGGCAGCTGAGCCTGGAAAACCACCTCCAGGTCACATACTGCTCCAGCAACCCCCACCCCACTGAATGTGCACGACCCCCCACAGGTGCTCACCGTGAGCCGGCCCCGGGAGTACCGGATCGCCAGGAAGGTGTCGTGGTTCTGGTTGCGCAGGTCGGCGGAACACCCGGCCAGCTCCGTCCAGCGCCCGTCCTTGCTCTGGTCGTACGTCAGGGACCCGTTGTTGACCATGGCCGAGATGTAGGGGAACACCCGCTGCGGGGGGACACACAGCAGCTGCTGGGGGGCTGCACTGCCAGGGCTACCACGCCCTCAGGGAGAGCAGGGTGGGAGCACAGCGAGTATGCAGCACAGGACCACGGAGTCAAGGCTGCTTCTCCACACAAAGCTGCTTCTAAGCTGAGCCAGAGCTTGTCTGCCTAAAGCCAAGTCACCACTTCTGATCTTCACATCATGACCCCCATTCTGTGATTCTGTGAATAAGCCCACCCTGTACCACGTGGCCAAGGCAGAGACAGCCCCAAGCTTGCAGAGTGGCTGGATAAAAATCACAGAATCATTTTGGTTGGAAAAGACCTCTGAGAACATGAGGTCCCACCTGTGACCCATCACCACCCTGTCAACCAGAGCAGAGCACTGAGTGCCATGTCCAGTCCTCCCCTGAACACAAGAAGTGTAAGAACAGAGCACAAGACCCAGAACAGGCAGAAACCCCACATAAGCAGCAAAACCACACACAGGGCTTTGTTGTCAGTAGATTTTATAGACCAGGAGAGGCCAATTGGAGATAGAAATTCACCTCCCATGAGCATCAAGGCAACAGGGAGATGGGTCATTTCCAGGTGCTTTATGACTGAAGCATCACATTTTTTGGTGATACAGACCTCAAAGCACAGTTTTGTTTTCTGACTGTGCCATCATGAGATCAACAAAACACAGAGCAGGACAGAAGAAAAGGACCCCCAGCCCCCATGGAACTGATCTGTACTGTGACCACAGGGAATTCTGGAGCAAAGAGCCAGCCTAGGAGTTTCTTTCAGAGACACACAGGTTGCAAAGAGAAAATAAGACCAGAAACATCATGGAATGAGCAACCAAAGCACAGAGCTCAGGAAATGACACTCAGGATGAATATTAACGGTGGTGCTTGGTTTACACCAGCCCTGTGCCCACTCTCATGTGTGGAAGGAAATGCCTGGAAAACAGCTGTGTAGCCAACAGCAGCACAAGAAGGAGCAAGGACCTTCTTATCTCCATAAATGCATGTACAAACTCTTCCCTTTACCAGCTCCTACGACAGGAAGAGCAGACCACGCTCAAGTAAGGGAAGACTTTTCCTTAGACTGGGTGTGAAGCTCTCGGAGGAGGAAGGAAACGTCCTCCTGGGCACTGCACAGGCTCCCTGGACCACTCACCTCCGTCGCTTCATCGTTGGGATACGTGTCAAGGAAAATAGCCAGTCCATGAAACTTGTCCTTGCTGCCAAAGACAGGACCTGAAACAGGACAGAACATTGGAGACAAAAGGCTCCAGGATTTATGCTCAGACTTCTGAGCTGTACAAGCTGTTCACTGCCAGGCAGGTGGCTGAGGGCACCTGCTCCCACACAGGACACACCAGACAGAGGGAGCTCGGGGGCCCTCCCTGCCCAGCTGCCTTCCGGGACAGGGTACGTGTGCTGCTGACCCGCACTGACCTGGCACCAGCCGATCCTGCGTGTACCACAGCGCCAGCCCGTCCCCGTGCAGGTTCTTCTTGCCTGCTCCGTGGATCTTGAAGTGGACGTGAAGCTCCCAGTCCTTGAGGAAGCAGGGCTGTGGGAGAGACCTCAGCGGCGTCAGGGCGAGACCCGGGAGAGGCAGCGGGGCCGCCACGGACCCCCGCCCGTCTCCCCTCGGGCTCTCACCACGCGGTTCCAGATGGAGCCCTCTCGACTGCGCTCGTCGGGCGTCAGGCGGACGTACTGGCTGGTGACCATGGTGCTGCCCTGGAAGTCCCACAGCGGCATCGCGGCAGAGCCCGCGCCTGCAAAGGGGCGAACAGAACGCGGATCAGCCCCGGTCGCTCTCGGGGCGCACGGCGCGTCCGCCCGGCCCCGCGCTCACCCTGGTACGGCTTCATGAGCGAGTGCTCCCGCTTCAGGTGCTCGCTGTTGCCGTCCGTGAGCTCGGCGGGCGCCGGGCGCGGCCCGACCAACGCCAACAGCAGCGCGGCCACCGCCACCAGCCCGCCCGCACCCGCCGCCATTCTCCGCTTCCGCCTTCCGGCGCCCCGCCCCGGCCCCGCCCCGCAACCGCGATGGCCAATCAGAAACCCACACACTGCCGCGGTCCCGCCTCTGGAGGTGAGCGACACCGCTACCCGCGTATGGTAGGGAAGGGAGGCGGGGCCAGAGGGAGTGAGAGGCTCCCGCTGCGCTTCGGGAGGCGGGAGGAGGAGTTCGAACATCATCCCTGCGCGTGCGCGGCGGTTCTGGGGGCATGCCGGGAGATGTAGTTCCCGCCCTCTCCAGGGCGCTCACGTGCGTGCCTCGTGCCGCCCGCGGGACACGTGACCCGCCCCGACGGGACCCGGGAACGGGGACGTTCCCGGCAATGACCCCGCGGGACTGGCTGGGCAGCGGGGTGCGCTATCCCGGCGCCATGGCAAAGGACTGGCCGAGGCAGAGTGGAGGTCACAGCAGCTTTATTGAGGGCTGCAGGGCCACCCCCCGCCCCATCGCAGAGGTTCTCACCCCATTCCTCCGCCCCGTGGTGGTCAGGAGGCGGAATCTCCCATCCCTCTGGATGGGCAGCGAGACGGCGGCAGCCCTGGTTTGGGCGTCCCAAGGGCTCTGGCAGAGCAGCCTCTCAGCGGCACAGAGGGAGTGGCTGCAGCCAGAGCTGGCACCAGGCAAGGAGAGCCCTCCGTTGGTGACTGCCCAGCCACGTCCTCGCTGTCTTCGTGCTTGCCCCAGATCCTGGGCAGGTTCTCGTGCTAGAGGTGTGCGAGCCCTTGACGCAGTGGGACATGTGCTTCCTCCAACAGCACAGGGGCTGCAGGAGGGTCAAGGGGTACAAGGAGCCCGTGGAAGCCCAGGAGGCAGGGAGAGGGGAAACCAATTGGTTAGTGGAAGACTAGGTGGGAAAATCATCTGAGCATGGCAGTCTGAGGCTCAGGGCCCAGCAGAGCCTTGGGGGGAGCCGAGGGACCAAGGGGGTTGGCCATGGTGGAGGGACCTGCAGCTCAGTCCCGTCTGGCACTTCGCAGCTCTCACTTCTTTCTGTTCATGATCTGGCTGGAAATCCAGTTCATCCCATCCTGGAGGGAAAAGAGATTGTGAGCACAGCCCCAAGAGCACGGCAGGCCCTTGGGTCCTCTCCCACCTCTGCAGAGCCTGCAGGCCCCCATCTCTACCTGCACTCCTTCCCCAGACAGGGCCGAGCAGGCCTGGATCTGCCACTCCCGGTCTCGGTAAGTGTGGAGGTTCAGCCCTTCTGCGATTTCATCTGCAGGGGCTGCGGTCACCAGGTCCTGCTTGTTGGCAAACACCAGCAGCGGGACCCCCGTGAGGGACTCGTCCTCCGTGAGCTCTGCCAGCTCCTGCCAAGAGAGAGCCTTCTCCCAGGGCTGCTGCCCTCACCGGAGCTGCCCAGGGTGGGCTGGATACCTCAGCTCCCAAACCACCTCATCCCCTCTCTCTTATTGTAGATAAAGTAGCTGTGAGGTCTTGACATTCCAAAGGAAAGACATGCCCCCCTGAAGCTCCATAGGCCCAGGGTTCTCTGAGGGCTGAAGTATTCCCAGCACTGAGAGCCTGGGTAAAGGGCAGCTGCAGGAGGCTGCTGCCAGTCCCGTGCTGTCTGGCACACCCACAACGCCGTCTGGTGCCGGAACAGCCAAGGCTGGCACTCAAGAGTCTCACCTTCCCCTCTCAGAGCTTTATTCCCAGGGTTTGTAACTGAATTTGCTACTCCCTAACCTGGTGCTGGGGAGTTGGGACAAGGGCTGGCACCTGAGGGGTCACTCCCACCTGGGGCAGAGTCACCCTTGTGCCAGGTACCCCTCGGGCAGCACACCAGGCTTGGGGGGGAGCTGCTGGGCACGGATCTACCATAGAGGGGGTGCCTCTGCCTGCTGGGACTGATCTTGAGCCCTTCCCACAGAGTTCTGGGCACAGCACGGCCCCCACTGCAGCACTGCCCTACGGTTGAAAGCAGCCTCTCTGCCAGCTCCAGCCCTCAAAGAGCTGGTGCCAGACAGATCTCCGAGCACCAGGACCCCACAGCCAACCCCATCGGATCCTTCATACCTGCCCTGTCTCCTCGAAACGCTTCTGGTCGGCACTGTCAATGACATAAATCTGCCGTGGGGACAAAAGGGACAGTCAGGGGCTCCTTCTAGCCTGGCTGCACAGCCCTTCTGTGGGGCCCACACACCACTGCTGGTGGCCCCACACAGAAGGCACATCTCTCCATGCACAGGGCTGTGGGGGGCTGCCCCACTCACCAGCAGGTCTGTGCTGCCCAGATACTTCTTCCAGTATGGGCGGATGGAGCGCTGCCCCCCGATATCCCAGACATTCAGCTTCAAACCATGCGAGTGGACACTCTTTATGTTGAAACCCTGAGCAGGGACACAAACGCCAGCATGACCCAAGGGACAGTTGGGACCTGCACTCCCTCCTCCCCCCGCACTGGCCGTGGCCCCCAGCAGCACCTACCTGAGTGGGGGTGATGGTGCTGACCTCCTCGGATGCCAGGCGCTTCAGCAGTGTCGTCTTCCCCGCGTTGTCCAGCCCCAGCAGGACGATGCGGAGCTCCTGCTCCGGTGAACCCTTCAGCTTCTGGATGACGGAGAGCAGCCCCTAGGGGCACAGGGAGATGCTGGGGGAGCCCTGTGGGGTGCCGGGTGGCTGCAGAGCACTCTTGTTTTGAAGGGGGAGAACTGGGTGCCCTGTTGGCTATGTACCCTGCATCTGTGGCCTGAGCTCTGCTCCCAAGGTGTCCAGACTTGGGGTGGCCCCATGGCAGATCCACAGAGCCTCAATTCCTCCCCCTCCAGGTATGCTGTCCCTGCCCCAGCACCTCTGGCAGCTCCTGACTGTGCTGGGGGAATGTGCTCAGGGGAGAGCCCTGCTCTGCTAACCCGCCCAGCATTGCAACTGAGAGTTGATGCTGCTCACCCACCCTGGAGCAGGTGGGATGTCACCGGACCCCACTTACCTTCTGCACATCACCCATGGTCCAGGAGTCTCTGTGGCCCGCAGCACGCCTGGGGAGCTGCCGGGGGCCTGTCCCCGGGGCCCGCCGGCGGCTGCGTGACTGGCACGCTCCCCATCCCCGGGGGAGGAAGAGGATTATGGGCTCCAGAATTAGCTGCTGTTCCTCCATTTACCCACAGCATTAAATAATGCCCTCAGCAAATCCCCCAGCCAGCTGTCACCCCGCCGTCACCTACCCCCAGGATAAACCAGGTCCCCCTGGGCTGGGGCACTGGGGCACAGGGTGTCCCTCTCCCCACGGGGCCAGGCTCCCACCCCAGGAGGATGCTGTGCCCAGGCACCACGGGTATGGCTGTGCCCTGGGGCACAGGGCTGACACAGCCTCCCACCAGCACCCACAAGCTGCCCCCTCAGAGGGTGGCAGGAGGAAATGCTGAGGCTGGAGCTGCCTGAGGCCACATCACCCACTGCTGCCCGAGGGAAACCACCAGGCCCTGGAGCAGGTCAAGGGCTGGGCTGTTGGCAGCTCGAGGTCGGGGATGGCGCAGGACAGGGGTCCAGAGGGACCTTCCCCTGCAGCCCACCCCAGCCCAGGTGGAGTGAGGGGCTTGTCCATTCTCCATTTGCATTAAATACATTAATTAAGCAATGTCTTTGATTCCTGCACGCTGCAGTTTGGTCCTCAGATCAGGTTTCCTAGCAGAGAGGTTATCCTCGCGGTGAGGATCGTGAGTCATGCACTCTTGGAGAGACATTTTTATTTATAACTCCTGTTGCAAAGCCAAGCCAGACAACACAGCCACACTCCAACAAAGGAAGGGGAGCAGCACAATCACCCCCCATTCCAATGCCCCTCTGTGCAGTGGTAGGGGATAGAGGGGAGCCTTAGGGGCCACCCTCTACTCCCCCCTACCCAGAGACCTTGCCAGGGCTGGGGCTGCTCATGTCGCTCCACTTTTGTGCCTGCTCACAGTGGGAATGCTTCATTTTTTTCTGCATAGATCTGCACCCGATTTAATGTTAGGGTTCTGCTTTTGATAGGTTAATCACCCACCTTACGTCCCAGTTATTAGCATTTCCCTGAGCAGGTTGCCATGGTGCTCTGCGGTTTATCCTGTGCCGTTAGTTACTGAGATTTCCTAACAAATATCCTAAAATATCCTCTGCTGGTTTGTGGTTGCTGATCAACATGGAACCCTGGCCTTAGAAGATGGGCAAAACTGCTTAGGCATCAGTTTGGTGACTCCAAGCTGCACGTCCACCGCTCCTCTCTGCCAGGTTCTGCTGGCACAGGCAGCTCTCCCCAAACACCAGCCCTGGGGCCACCCCCAAACCCCATGTGAGCAGGGCAAGCAGCACAGGCTGGTGGCAGGGTGTGCTGGATATGTTGATGCCATCCTGCCTCTGAACCCCCCTTCCCTGGGGTGATGTGATGACCAGGAGGAGCCCCCCAGGCTGCGGGGAGGGGTGGTGATGGGGTGGTGACCCCAAGGCAGCACAGACCATTCTGGGAGTGGAGACTGGGATGCAGAAAGGAACAGGGATGCAGAAGGGGATAGGGTCACAGATGTGGATACAGATGGGGATGGGGACAAGGGACTGGGATGGGAACAGGATGCAGATGGAGGTGGGGACTAGGATGGGGAAGGGAACAGGAATACAGATGGAGATGGGGACTAGGATGGGGAAGGGAACAGGGATACAGATGGGGATGGAGTCACGAATGTGGATGCAGATGGAAACAGGGACAGGGATGGGGATTGAGTGGGATGAGGATGAGGATGGGGATTGGGATGAGGATGGGAACAGGGAGGCAGACGGGGATGGGATCACGGATGTGGATGCAGATGGAGACAGGGATGCGGCGGCGCCGCGGCGCCTCCTGTCCCGGCGCTGGAGCCGGTGCCACCGGGGCGGTGCCGGCGGAGCGGGGCGGGAGGGCGGCCCCGCTCCCCCCGCTGCGGTCTCGGTTCCCATGGCGACACTTCCTGTGGCAGCCGAAAGCGGTAGTGCCGGGAGCGCCGGGCCGGGCCGGGAGAGCAGCGACAGCCGCGCCGCCGGCCGGGGATGCTGCGGGGCCGCGGGCCGCGCCGGTAGCGCGCCGGGCCGAGCCGGGCCGAGCCAGGGATGCAGGGCAAGAGCAAACTCCTGGTGGTCCACAACGGGCGCATGGTGAGTGCCCGGGGCGCCGGTCTCCATCCGCCGGGGCTGCCCCGCCCGGCGGCGCGGTGCGGGGCTCGGTACCGGGCGGGCAGGGCGTCTGTGGGGCTAGGTATGGGCTAGGAAAGAGGGTATGCCAGCCCTGATCCCACCTCCCCAGCACGAGCAGGAAGAGGGATGTATGGGACCAGGAAACAGGCAGGCAGGAGGATGTGGGACTGGGTACGGGGCAGGCAGGGGCTGTGTCGGGCTGGGCACCAGGCGGGCAGGGGGTGTGGAGTGGATAACGGGCAGGCAGAGGGATGTATGGGACGAGGTGACCGGCAGGCAGGAGAATATGGAAAGCATAGTAGGCAGGCAAGAAATCTCGGTCTGGACACTGTGCAGACAGAGGGGTGTATGGGGCCAGGAAACAGGCAGGCAGGAGGGTGTGCGACTGGGTAGCAGGCAATGCAGGATGGGGCTTGGGTATTCAAAGCAGGCAGAGATGCAGAGTGGTTTGGGGGCAGGCAGCAGTATGTGGGGCTGGGTAGCAGGCAGGGACATACGGGGCTAGGGTAATGAGCAGCAAGGGTTTGTGAAGCTGGAACAGGGCTGTAAGTGGAGATGTGTGGCACTGGGGTAATGGACAAGCAGTGACCCATGGGGATGGGGCACAGGAGTCAGCAGTGCTGTGGTGTTTAGGGCTGGGTGGCACAGGCAGGGCAGAGCTATGTGAGTGTGGGCAGCAAGGATGGATGGGAAGAGCAAGGAGCTGGCAAGATAGGGGTGTGTGGGGCAGGGATAAGGGGCAGGGCAGTGGCATGTGGTGTGGGGTAGCAGGGAAAGGCAGGGGTGGGATAGTGCTCCTGGGGTGTATGGGGCTGGAATGGGGACAGTCAGAGAGTGTGCGGGATAGGCTGGGGTATGTGGGGCTGGCAGGGTGGGGGGCACTGGGCAGGTCAAGGGCACCTACTTCAGTGAGGGCATCACTTCAGGGGGGCCCCAAGGAGGTGATGAGAGGCAGCGCCGTGCAGCGAGTGCTTGGCTGGGCTTTGGCTGCAGTGGCTCTGCCCATCTCCCTGCTTGCTGTGGGTCCTGGGGCACTCCATCCTTAGAGCTGGTATCTGGGGCGGCCCAGCAGGTACTGCAGGGCACCCTGTCCTGCTGTGTCCTGGGCTTGCAGCATCCGGTCCCTGGTTTTGGGCATCTGCCTTCCAGTAGCTCCAGGCTCCAAGGAAGGAGGGAGCAGGCAGTTTGCCTGCCTAGGGCTGTGGTTGTCCTTCCTTCCCTCCCCTCCTCCCCTCCTCTTCCTGTGCTTCTCTCCTCCCCGGTTGGTTGAGGTGGCAGGGTTACATCTGATACCATCTGCCCTTTCCCAATTGCTGGCCTGGCCCCAGGGCACAGGGAGGTGGTAGAAAAGCTGTGCACCCCTTGCAACCCCCTATCCCCACTCACTGCCTATGATTTGGGAGCCCTGTGTCCTGCCTCTGCCAGGATCCCATGTCCCTTGCTCCTGGTTTGGACTGGGCTTGCCCTGAAGCTGCTGCCTGCCTGGGCACCTCTCCACCAGGCCGGCAGACTCTCACCTCTCTTCTTTCCACCCCCCAGGGCCCGGCTGTGTCGGATGGAGGTAAGGCTGCTCTTACCCTGGAACGGGAGGCCAGCATCATCTTCAGGGGAGGGGGAAGCCAACAACCAGCCCAGTGCCAGGTCCTGTGGCAGCACAGGCTATGCCATGGGCGGGTGCATGGCCAGGCCTGCAATGCCGGGACTGTCCATACCCCCCCATCCCTCCTGCATAGCCCTGTTGTGCCTGTCCATCCCTACGGCTGCTAAGCTTGCACCTTTGGGTGCTGAGGGCTGAGGGGCTTCCAGGGCAAGCAGAACTGGGTACCAGCCATCCCTGGGTTCCCTAAGGGAGTCTGTCTGTCTGTCTGTCTCACTGTGAACTGGGTATCTCAGATGGTCCATCTGAGATGGCCGTCTCGGCCCCAGTTACCCGTGCTTTAGACAGGAGAAGGGTGGGGAGCCTGGCAAAGCAGCAGCCTGACACACCTCCATTTCTGTCAGCTTTGCCAGGAGAGCACTGCTTCCATACCTTTACCTTCTGTTGCAAATGACCCCTTGTTTCCAGTTGCTGACCAGTCCAACCAGTTCAAAAGCCGGGGTTGCCGCTGGGAACTTTCATCTTTTTGAATACATGGTCACCCTGGGTTTCCCCTAGGGAGGGTTTCCTTAGGATTAGGAGCTGGGGGTGACACTTTCTGTGCCCTCCACTTGCTGAGTTTGTCCCTTGTCATGGACAGAGGAATAGAAGAGGTGGGTTCAGGCACCTCTGTCCATCTTCCAAGTTCCCTCTGTGCCGTTGTGCTCTCCATGTCCCCTTCCACCCTGATTTCCCTCCTGGGTGGGTGCCTTCCCTAAGGCTCTCTTCCCCTGGGAGATGAGTCACAGGTAGAGTCACGGTGACACCCCACTGGGGGGGGAGGACTGCCAGCACTGGCAGGGAGAGCTGTCATGCCTGGAGGTGCCAGCTGTGGCATCATGGTGCTCAATCCTCCGAGGATGCTACTGTGAAGCTCCTCGTGTTCCCTTCCTGAGGGCTGACCAGCTCCGATCGGGATGGGGCGGATGAACTTGGTGCAGACACAGAAGGCTGCTGGTGCTGGGCAGTGATGCTGGGGGACAGGGAGACAGCCAGGACTGACCCTTTTTCTTTCTCAGAGTTAAATGCCTCCAGGGCCCGTGGCAGCAACCACAGTGTGAACAGCCTGCCAGCACCAGCCACCTGTGGCTCCACACAGGGGTCTGTAGTCAGCTGGGCCGAATCCTTCGAGACGCTGCTGCAGGACCATGTGGCCGTCACCTACTTCACTGTGAGTGCCATAGCCCAGGGCTTGGTCCCCACTCCCGTCCACTGTTGGCCACCAACTGTCCCACAGCCACAGTGCCACCAGGCCAGCAGCTCTCTCTGCCCCACAGGAGTTCCTCAAGAAGGAGTTCAGCGCTGAAAACGTCTACTTCTGGCAGGCATGTGAGCGCTTCCAGCAGATCCCAGCCAGTGACACGCAGCAGGTACGGTCTCTGTGCAGTCTGGGTCACCCAGCTGCTGGGAGGAACCTGGGCAGAGCTGTCCAGCCTGTCCTGGGAGGCCAAGCAGGCTGGGGGCTCTTGCAGGAGGAATAAGCAGATGGATTTGGTGTACATCAGAAAATCTATAGCTGGGATACCTGCCCCATGGAGCAGGATGTGCTTCCCCAGCCCAGGGTGGCCAGAGGGTGGCCAGTGCTGCTGGAGGGACAGAAGAGATGAAGGGCAGAGCTGGATTGGGGATGATGGGAACAGAGCCAGGCAACTGCGGGGGATGGTTCCTCCCTCAGGTTGTACCTCTGCAGAGGGACTGGCGTGTTGTGCCAAGAGCTTGGCCCTGAAGTCCAGGTACTGAGCTGATCCCAGGAGAAGGTTGATTCCTGAGGGCTCAGGTGACTGCAGGGGTGAGCCAAGGGTGGCAGCAAGGAGGGGATTCTTGGTCTCAGCCTGACCCCCCTGTTCCCCCAGCTGGCCCAGGAGGCACGGCGGATCTACGATGAGTTCCTCTCCAGCCACTCAGTCAGTCCTGTGAACATTGACAAACAGGCCTGGATTGGGGAGGACATGCTGGCCACCCCCTCCCCAGACATGTTTCGCATCCAGCAGCTCCAGGTATGGGCAGCACCTGTGCTCCACCCGCAGGACTGGGGAGGGCTCCGGGACCATCCCACATATCACCCAGCATCACTGCTTTCACCATGGAGCTGTGCCACAGGGCAGTGGCCAGAGCAAGGTGTGGGTGGGCAGGGGTCTTAGGCACATGCATCCTCCCTTTCCAGATCTTTAACCTGATGAAGTTTGACAGCTACACACGCTTTGTGAAATCCCCGCTCTACCAGGCCTGCCTGCGGGCAGAGAGCCAGGGTCAGCCCCTGCCCGACCTGCGGCCCCACTCCCGCAGCAGCAGCCCCCCTCCTGACCTCAGCAAGGTGAGTGGGGGGGAATGGGGAAGGAGGACATGTCCTTTCAATGCTGGGTCTCTTCCCTGCTGCTCGGACCAAACCCAGCCCCAGGCTGAGGACAAGACAAGCAGTCAGGGGACCAGGGAAAGGCAAGGGGAAACCTTGGATGTCCCCATGCTGAGATGCTGCTCAATTCACTCCAGAAGTCGAAGCTGAAGCCGGGCAAGTCCCTGCCACTGGGTGTGGAGACAGCAGGCAGTGGTGCCAACCACAGCCCCCGCCGGTCCTTCAGGAGGGCAGAGCAGCGGGAGCCCTCCTGGGCAGGTAGGTGCTGTGCTGAGCAGGACAGAGGGGCCACACCACCCCTGAAGGATTCCCACCACTGTCCCTCTGTCTGTCCTAGAGGGGGGAGAAGGCGGCAGGAGTGCCATGGTGTGGCGGGAATCCCAGGGCTCACTCAACTCCTCAGCCAGCCTGGACCTGGGCTTCCTCTCCTCGGCCAGCACAGCCACCAGCCCCTGGACAGAGGTGAGTTGTCACCACACTGACCCCATGGTATTACAGTGCCACTGGTCGGGCTCATCCTGTCACATCCCTCACTCAGGGCCAACGGAAGAGCCTGGGGGGCAGCGAGGCAGAGCTGCCAGCCAAGCCCATGAAGTACTGCTGTGTGTACCTGCCCGATGGCACGGCCTCGCTGGCCTCTGTCCGGCCTGGCCACTCCATCCGCGACATGCTGGCAGGGATATGTGAGAAGCGTGGCTTCAACCTCCCTGACATCAAGGTCTACCTGGTGGGGAATGAGCAGGTAAGGCAGGCAGCGGGGAGTAGGACCCCTGCCAGGCAGACCATCCCCATCCTAGGACCATGTGCCGCTCTACTGGCTCTATCTTCATGGTTTGGCTCTTGCAGAAAGCACTGGTGCTGGATCAGGAGTGCTCCGTGTTGGCAGACCAGGAGGTGAAGCTGGAGAACAGGATAAGCTTTGAGTGAGTGAGAGTTTCAGTGCTGATGTTCTTGCCCTCATGGGTCCAGTCCACATCATGTGTGGCCACCCACAGTGCCCCATACCCAGTCCCCCGTGCAGTCCCGAATGTCCTGGCTCTGCCTCGGCCTGTCACAGCCCTTTCTCCCCCTCTTTAGCCTGGAAATCTCCTCCCTCAATAAGACCATCCGCATCACAGCGAAGTCAACCAAGCGCATCCGGGAAGCGCTGCAGCCCGTGCTGGGGAAGTACGGTGTGAGGATGGAGCAGGCGCTGCTGCGGCGGGTGAGGCTCGGGAGACACGGCCCCAGCCCCTGTGATGGGGGGAGCCACGGGTCTGGGGCTTGGGACAAGGGCTTCTGCCTCTGACTAGGTGGTGGGGAGCAGTGGTCTGTGCTGGGGGCAGCCTGTGGGCTCATAGAAGCCCCATTTTTGGGATGGGCCATGGCATCCCACTGTGGGCTGGGAGGGACCAGTGATGTGGTGCCCTGTGCAGCCCGTGAGCCAGTGGACTCTGGCCGGGGAGCTCGCAAGTCTTCAGCCTGGCTGCCTTTGCCACAGCGAGTGTGACGCCGACTGGCTGTTCCTTTTGCAGCAAGGCGAGCTGGCTGCCCTGGACCTGGAGAAGCTGGTCAGCACAGTGTCTGCTCAGAAACTCGTCCTGGAAATGCCAGCAGGTAAAATGTCCTCCCTCCCAAACCATGTCCCCTCAAGCCATGACACCCTGCAGAGTGCTCACAGGGCTAGGCTGCTTTCTGGTGGCCATGGCTCCTGCTCCCTGGGATGGGCTCCATCCTGTCACTGCCTGGGCCAGGACCAGGATGCTGGGGCGGGGTGCTGAACATCACTTCCCTTGCAGATGTGCGAGTGATGGAGAGCGCAGAGGCTGCAGCTGCCCCTTCTCCGCTCCGAAGTGAGGTGAGCTTAAGATCCCACCAACCCTGGTCGAGAGATGCCCACGCAGCTGCTGCCGTGGTCCGTGGGGAAGGTGGGCCCTGCTGTGGCCCTGGCACATGCTGCGGGGCTGGGCAGCAGGTGCTGAGGTGGGAGCCAGGCTGTGGGAAGGCAATTTTAATTTGAGATGGGGGGAGCGCCACCTCCTTGCCCCATGGCTGAGACCTGGGCTGCTCATGGCAGGAGGGAAGCCCGACAGGAGCAGAGCCCGACACGCGGTGGGAGATGCCCTCCTCCTTCTCCCGGCCACGGTCTTCAGCCGCCATGAACCTCAACCGCCGCACGTATGACCTGGAAGGTGAGTCCTGGCATGTCTGAAACCTGAGGGGCTGGGGCAAAACGCAGGGTGAGGGATGCAGGGCTCCTGGCGTGCTGGGGATGGGTGCAGGGTCCCATGGGTGCTGGCATGGAGCAGGGAAAAGGTGCAGGTGCTGTGCCTGGGACATGTTCAGGGTCACATCAGGTGGAGAGGGCAGCCGAGGTGTTCGGACAAACCCCCAGTGCTGGGCTCAGGTGCATGACCTGCATTTCCTCAGGGCTGGTGGAGCTACTGAACCGTGCCCAGAGCTGCCGGGCCAACGACCAGCGTGGGCTGCTCTCCAAGGAGGACCTGGTCCTGCCTGACTTCCTCCAGCTGCCCGTGCAGGATGATGGTGCCTGTGAAGGGTCGAATCAACCCTGTGCTGCCCACTCAGGCTCTGAGGGAAGCAGCCATCCCCAGCCTGCAGAGCCTGCGCTGGCTCAGCCTTCATTCGACCACAAGTTCTGACGAGTCCTGCTGCACATCCCCACCTGACGTGTGGTACCCCCAGGCCATGCCAGGGTTCAACATGGGGTCTGACCAGCCCCTCCCCTGCACCGCCGACACTGCCTGGACCACAGATTCATCCACGTCCTGTCCCAAACTGTCGTGTCGTGTCGCTGTGAGTGGCTGAGCAGCTGCCATGCCCCTCCGTGGGGTCGCATCCCGGTGCACGTCAAGGGAGTCCTGTACATAGTTTGAACCCCTGTTGCAAAGCACTTTGCAACATCTTGTGCATGCCTGGCACTGTCCTGCCCAGTGCCTCTGCCTGTGGCAGAGCTGCCTGCCCAGCACATCCTGCCCGTGCCGGGCTGCCACAGCCCCACTCACCATTTGGGTGGGGAAAGCACCCTTCCAGCTGAAGGGTGTGTAGGATAGAGAGGGTGAGTGGGGTTTCAAGGCAGGCTCCAACCCTGAACTCTGGTTCAGAGGCAGGCAGGGTCAGGATGACATGTGCCTGGAGCTGAGAGTCAGATCCAGTCCCTGGCCCTGTGGAAACAGGGCTGTCCCATTCATGCGTGGGTCCACCCTTCTGGGGGAGGGTGAGCATGGCCCTGCCAGCCTGTGCCCTGGGCAGGTTGATACTGTCTGCATTGCCTGAGTGTGGCCTGATCCTGCCACAGTAGCTCTGCTGTGGAGGAGGGCACATGGTTCCTTCCCTGGGCAGACAGAGGCAGAGCCAGAAGGTTGTGCCAAAAAAGCCTCCCTCCTCCCCGCCAGAGACCCTGTGTGGGTGACTGCTGAAGCGACCTACAGGAGCAAATCCCCATAGACCCCCTGCCGCATCCCAGCTGGGGCTGAGGGTGCTCAGCCTCAGGGACAGATCTGCCTGGTGCCTGAGGAATGCAGCGCCCCTGGGTGCTGAGCACCTCAGCCTGGTGTGCAGGTTACCAGCATGTGCCCATTCTGTCATTCTTGCCAACAGCTGTGCTGGGCTGTAGCCTTGAGCCCGGCTCTGCCAGTCCTGCGGGTCCCCATGCCCAGCAGCCTGGTGTCGCCAGTGATCTCAGACACAGTCTGCAATAGAGACAACCCCCAACAGCAGCCAGGAGATCCCCCCAGCATCTGTGTGTGCCAGGGCCCTTTCTGGCTGTGCCTTCGGTAACTGCTCCATCACCACTGTCTGGCCAGAGGCAGAGGGGTGGCCCAGGGCTCCCAGGCTTACCCAGGAATGGGGGCAAGGCCACCCAGCCCCATGGTGCCACAGCCAGCTGTGGTCCCACGGCCCCAGTCAGAGCCCCCCTGTGTCTCCATGGTGCTGCTTAGTTCTGTCTGTGGTGTGAAACCGGGGGAAATAAAGAGCATTGCCTGAATGTGCATTCCTTTCCTTCCTCTGTGGCTAAGGCCAGATGATGCTTTTCCTAGCAGCAATGTCCCTCTAACCCTCCTGTACCCCACAGAACCCTCCTGGGACGAGGGCAGAGCTTGGGCCAGCCCTCAACTTCAGTGCCACCTAGATTGGCAGCAAAGAGCAGTGCCAGGAACTTGTTTTCCCGGCACTGCTGACAGAGTAGGGGAAGCTGTAGGGCCGGCATGACCAAGGACTTCAGCCTCAACCCTGTCAATAAGTGACAGCCAGAGCTGCCAGGGCCTCACCAGGTTAATGATTGTGGGGGCAGCTGGCCAAGAGCCCCCGGGCATGGGGCAAGTGCGGACACCAGCCTTCTGCCCACTGGCCCCCCCCTGGGCAGAAGGATCCCCAGGCCCTGCAGAGGCAGGACATGTCCCCTGCTGTGGCTCTTCCTGGGCATTCAGCTCCATCAGTCTGTGACTCAGTGGAGGAGGCTCAGTGATGCTCCAGGAATGGCAGGAATGTCCCTAGCCTCTCCCTGAGTGCCCTGGACTACTCAAGGAATCTTCCCTTGCTCCTTTCATACAATTGCACCTGGGTCATCCATGGTGATGGGTCCTGGGAGTGCCTGATCCTGAGGAAATGGGATGTGGCAGCCGTGCGGTCTCTCTGTGCCTACTGCCCCAGGCACTGGGGCTGGAGGGGCATTTGTCGCCTGTCTCTCCTGCAGACAGATGTGGACATGAGCCAGCTGGGTGTCCTGTGGGTGGATGGAAACTTGGCTGGAGGTGCATAAGCAGCAGGTAATCATAAACAGCGTCGAGGAGGTGGTGACGGCAGTGGTGGTGTCACTCTGCTCCTGCCCACCCTGGCATCAGACATGCCAGGAAGATGCTCTGCCCTCGCAGCGCTGCCGGGCTGAGCTGGGCTGCGTGCCACCACCACACCAGTGACAGGACACAGGGATCGTTCTGGTGTTGACGTCACCCACCACCAGTGCCCTGAGGGTGAGGACGTCCTGCGCTAGGCTGATGTTCCGATGGCTCTGAGGATGGTGGATGCATGCTGGGCTCAACTCTGGTTTGGGATGCCCTGGTAGCACTAGTACCAAGCCCTTCTCCTCCTGCTCTCATGCAGTGGATGAAGCACCTGGCACCGAAAGACGGAGAGCTGAGGGTGCTCCGACATCACCCCTCAGGCACTGGGCTCCAGCACTGCCCCAGGTTTGCTCCTCACTGCAGCAGCTGCCACTTGCCCAGGCTTCGGGCAGGCGAGGTGAGGAGTGCCGGGTACCCCAGGGCCGCGTGCCCCATCCCGCTCCGGGGCCGCAGAGGACGTGGGATGCGGACGGGTTACCCATTAACTGCAGGAATTTCTGGGGAGGAGGTGAGCATCAAGCGGAGGCGAGGGGCAACGCGGGGCTCCTTAGACTTTGCTCTTGGCGTGTGTATAAAGGGCCGTGGTGCCCCACGGGCCACTTTGCTGGAGGGACACGTGGATGCGGCATGTGGACATGGCTCTGCCCTGAGTGCCCAGCCAGCCTCAGGTGAGCTGGGCCCTGGGCAGGAGGAGTCCCCTTCCCATGTCCCCTGGGAGATCACTGGGGTGGTACAGCAGTGGCTGGTGGCCCAGGGGACCATCGAGTGATGGAATGGTGCTCCTCAGTGGTGCCAGTACTTCAGGGATTCGGGGGGATGTGGCAGTCAGTGTAGCACAGCCATGGTGACGCTCAGCCACCTCTGTTCAGCCTCAACAGGAGTGATGTTGCCCTACCGGAGGGAGAGCCCGGTCCTGCCCCACTGCCCAGTGCGGGGAGGAAGGGTGGTTCATGGGCCCCAGTTTGCCTACTGCCCCAGCCCCCAAGGTAGGTGCCCCCAGCCTTCCTCCTCCTCTTCCTCACCTCACCAGGCTCAGCTCTGCTTCTGGCCAGATCCTGGCCCAGGCGGTGCTGGGCTCTTCTCTGCAAGGGGGGGTCACCACAAGGACGGGGCTGTAACGTGGGTGACTCCTCTTCCCAGCTCTGCACCGGCTGCCGGGTGCCCACACCTGCCCCTTCACCGTTGGTCCTGTGCCTTGCCCTGACCATGGCTTCCCCTGCCCCGGCTCCCCGGGGCGCCTGCGGGAGGGCAGGGAGCGCTACGAGCTGGACGCGCTGCCCTGGCAGGGGCCCCGGCTGGGCTTGGACGAGCTGCAGAAGCCAGGTGAGACCCTGTGAGTGGCGGGCATAGAGCACCTGGGTTGGGGAACACTCCAGAGACCTGCTGGAGACACCCAGGGGAGCTTGGCGTGCCAGGAGTGTGGAGTGCCAGGATGGGGAGAGGAGTGTGGGGCAACACTCAGCTCTCTGGGGGTGATGTAGGAAGAGCTGAGGGACAATGGAAACAGTTGGCACAAGGCACTCCAGGGTGAAAGGAGATGGAGGGGACCCAGGGAGTGGTGGCATAGCTGGGGATGAGCCCTGTGCTGCCGGGGGCCAGGAGGATGGTGTGGGGCTGTGGGAGCCCAGGGAGCCAGGGCCATGCCACAGCAGGCATTTAACATTCTCTCTTGTCTTGCACAGAGCTCGGGTGCTGGGCCAGGGTCCAGTCCATCTGTGTCTCCCTTCTCAAGGTGCCCCTGATGTTTGGCTTCTTGTACCTCTTTGTGTGCTCCCTGGACGTGCTCAGCTCTGCCTTCCAGTTGGCTGGAGGTATTAGGGTGGCAGGGACTCCTTGGAGCCTGGTGGCATCTGCAGTGCCAACAGACTGCTGCTCACATTCTTTTGCAGGCAAGGTGGCAGGGGACATCTTCAAGGACAACGCCATCCTCTCCAACCCGGTGGCTGGGCTGGTGGTGGGCATCCTGGTAACTGTGCTGGTGCAGAGCTCCTCCACCTCCACCTCCATCATCGTCAGCATGGTCTCCTCAGGGTGTGAGTGTGCCACAAGGTTCCTGGGGACCTGAGGCTGGGGGACAGGGTGGCTGGATGGGGTAATCCTGAGCAGAGCCATGCGAGGCACAGGGTCTCTCTGTCCCCAGTGCTGGAAGTGCGCTCTGCCATCCCCATCATCATGGGCTCCAACATCGGCACCTCCGTCACCAACACCATCGTGGCCCTCATGCAGGCTGGTGACCGCAGTGAGTTCAAACGGTGAGGGCTGCTTGGGTCAGAGGACACTTGGGGGGCTGGGGGCTGCTCCCCACAGCCATCCCATGCCAATGGGCTCCTCCACTCCAACAGAGCCTTTGCCGGTGCTACGGTGCACGACTGCTTCAACTGGCTGTCGGTGCTGGTCCTGCTGCCACTGGAGGTGGTGAGTGGGTACCTGCACCACGTCACCCGCCTGGTTGTGGCCACCTTCAACATCCGCAGCGGGAAGGATGCCCCTGACCTGCTGAAGATCATCACAGAGCCCTTCACCAAGCTCATCATCCAGGTCTCCTCAGCTGTTGTGTTCACCAGTGTGGTGTCCCCAGGCTGGCAGTGGCGTCCCAATCCCAGTGGAGATGTCCCCAAGCTCTGAGTGCTGTTAGCCCCCAAGGGTCCTCACCAATGTCTATTGTTGCAGCTGGACAAGTCGGTCATCACCGGCATTGCAACAGGGGACGAGAGCCTGCGCAACCGGAGCCTCATCCGCGTCTGGTGTGGCCCTACATCCCCACAGGTGAGGGGCCCGTGGTCCTGCTGGGGCCACCAAACAATCCCATGGAGGAGGGATGGGGAGGGGCTGGCTGAGGACACTGTGGAGCCAGCTGCAGCACACCCTCTCCCTGCAGATGGCTGCTGTGGGGCTTGAGCCCTCCCCAAACTGCACAGCCCCTGGGCACTGCAGCACTAAAGGCATCGAGATCCTCCACAATGTCACCAGGCAGAAGTGTGAGTGGGTGTGGGAAGCTTGGGCAGGGCTGGGGCACAGGACATGGGGCTGGGGAGATGCAGGCAGGGCTGGGGGGCTGTACATGGGATGGAGCAGTGCTGGATGCATGATGTGGGGCAGGGCTGGGAGATGTTGGGGCTGGGGTCCAGGTGTGGGGCTGTCTGCGGGGGCAGGTTTGTGAGCGGGGCCAGGCCAGCCCCAGCCCCTCGCCCAGCCATGCTGTGGGGCAGGTGAGCATCTCTTCACTGATACACCACTGCCCGACCTGGCCGTGGGGCTGGTGCTGCTGGCCGGGTCTCTCGTCGTGCTCTGCACCTGCCTCATCCTCCTCGTCAAACTCCTCAACTCCCTGCTCAAGGGGCAGGTGGCCAAAGCCATCCAGAAGGTCATCAACACTGGTGAGTAGGACAGGGACCATCTGCCACACGGCCACCCATCCCCATTCCCACCTGCCATCCTCAGACCTATCCCGGCTGTCCCTGCCCTCCATCCCAGCCTGTCCCACATGTCCCCTGCCTGTTCCTGATCCCCACTCTGCTTATGGCTGTCATGGCCTCCAGTTGTCCCCTTCCTCTTTCCCCAGCCATCCCATCCACTGGGCTGGCCCCATACCCAAGCCTGACCCCATACCTAGAGCCTGGTCCCACAGCCTCTCCCCAGCACCATGTAGGAGCTCTGGGCTGCTCCTAACTGATGTGTCCATGCCCATGTCCATGTTTGTGTCCACACCCGTGCCCATGGCCATGCCGTGGCAGACCTCCCACACCCTCTCAGCTGGCTCACTGGGTATTTCGCCATGGTGGTGGGTGCTGGGATGACCTTCGTGGTGCAAAGCAGCTCTGTCTTCACATCCGCTATCACACCCCTGATTGGTGAGTCCCAGCCATGCCTGGTCCCCTGCCAAGTGCTGGTCCCTGCTACAACGGCCTGTGGGTGCTATGGCACTCACAGGGATGGGAGGAGCTCCTCCTTGGGAGAATGTGGGGATGGCTCTGGCAAGGAACAATGGGACGGGATGGGGTGCCTCTCCCACAGGTCTGGGAGTGATCAGCATTGAGCGCGCCTACCCACTGACCCTGGGCTCCAACATTGGCACCACCACCACCGCCATCCTGGCTGCCCTGGCCAGCCCAGGGGACAAGCTGGCCAGCTCCTTCCAGGTATGTGCAGCCTGGGGCCACAGCTGCTCTGGCTGAGGGCACTGGGCAGGGCAGGGGCTGGGGGAAGCCCATGTGCCTGGCCCAACCTGGATGCTATTCCTACAGATTGCTCTCTGCCACTTCTTCTTCAACATCTCTGGCATCCTGCTGTGGTACCCACTGCCCTTCACCCGCCTGCCCATCCGCATGGCCAAGGCGCTGGGCGAGCGCACGGCCAAGTACCGCTGGTTTGCCGTGCTATACCTCATCATCTGCTTCCTCCTGCTGCCCTCCCTCATCTTTGGCATCTCCATGGCGGGCTGGCGGGCACTGGTGGGGGTGGGCGCACCCTTCCTTGGCCTCCTCTTCTTCGTGGGGCTGGTGAATGCACTGCAGGCGCACAGCCCTGGCCGCCTGCCCAAATGGCTGCAGACCTGGGACTTCCTCCCCGCCTGGATGCACTCGCTGCAGCCCCTCGACCGGGTCATCACCCAGGCCACCCTCTGCTGCACCGACCGCTGCCGCAGCCCCGAGGGCTGGGAGGAGCATGAGGGCCCTCCCCGGGACAAGGCCAGGCTGGGGCTGGACAACCCCGTGCTCTCCTACCCTGAGGAGAGGCCCAGCCCCACCATCCGGGTGGGCTCCCCTCGCCCGCTCCCACATGGTGCCACCCGGCTCTAGCTGGTACCACACACCTGGGCTGCTGCTCCCGTGGCTGCTGGTTTCTGCCATCCCTGCTCAGCTGGTGTTCAATAAAGGCCGAGCACCCATGCCCTGAGGTGTGTCTCTGGCTCATGCATCTGCAAACCCTGTGGAGCCACAGCTGCAGCCAGAGGTGACAGACACCCATCATCTTCCCCCTTTTCAATGCACTTTAACTGCTCAGCCTGGCCCCAGGCAAGTGCTGGTGCTGGGGATATGCCAAACGTGTTGCTGGTGCTGTGGGGCACATGCTGAGGATGCCACAGCTAAACCCTGCACTCTGCAGACAGCTGCATCGAGGTGTGTCATGGGCAGCTTCTTCCACTGATCTCGTCTCCAGAAGGCTGAGTTGGCAGGGTCCATGGTGGCCCACTGTGTGCCACAGCAGCATGTCACTGAGCGAGGCACAGCAAGGGGCAGCCAGCAAGGTGCTGGGCTGCTGCAGTGCTGCTGGGCTGGGGGTCAGCAGGATGTCAACCCAGCACAGCTGGGCAGTGCCCCTGGCCCACCAGGCACCCTGGCACCCATGGCAGGAGCCCTCCTGCCATGGTGACCCTGGAGGGAGCCCTTTAAGTGTTGGTAATAACAACTTCTCCCACTGCCCACAGATGTTTGGGCTCCTGCCAGTGATATCAGCCCATCCTTCCCTCCCTCCCTCCCTCCTTCCCGCCCACCCTCCTCCCATACTGGGACTAGCAGAGCCAGCAGCACTGCCGCGGGAGCCTCCCTGTGTTCCCGGCAGCGCAGCCATCCCACATGCCCAGCCGGGCGACCACTGGGCCAGAACAACCTCTGCCTTGCCACCAGACCGGGTCAGTGCAGGAGCGGTGGCAGCCGGGACACTCCCCTGGGGACACAGCAATGCGCCCACATCCGCCGTGGGGCCGGTGAGTGGGCTGGGGGGACACTCCATGAGGCTTTGTCTGCCTGAAGGGTCAGGCCAGCATGGAGCCAGCCAGCACCCTTTCCAATACCTCTAGTAACGGCAGTGGCACTGGCAGCAGCACCAGCAGCGCCCCACACTCGCCTGCAGCCACAGGGCTCATCCTGCTGGCCGCCCTGGCCGTCCTGTTGGCCACATTGGTAGGCAATGCGCTGGTGGTGGTGGCCATCTCCACCAGCCGGGCTCTGCGGGCTCCACAGAACCTCTTCCTAGTGTCCCTGGCCTTGGCAGACATCCTGGTGGCTGTCCTCGTCCTGCCCTTCTCGCTGGCCAACGAGGTGATGGGCTACTGGTACTTTGGCGGGCTGTGGTGCAGCCTGTACCTGGCGCTGGATGTGCTGCTCTGCACCGCATCCATCGGGCACCTCTGCGCCATCAGCCTTGACCGCTACTGGGCCGTCACGCGGGCGGCGCGGCTCAACCTGCGCCGCAGCCCGCGGCGGGTGAAGGGGATGATCGGGGCAGTCTGGGCATCGGCAGCCCTGGTGGCACTGCCACCGCTCCTGCGGCCGCGGCCAGGGGGCCGGGAGTGCCAGCTGAGCCAGGAGACCTGGTACGTGCTGGCGTCCTGCACCGCCTCCTTCTTCGTCCCCTGCTTCGTCATGGTTGCCGTCTACTGCCGCATCTACCGCCTGACTGCCCGGCGCACGGCCACCCTCCTCGCCGCCCGCTCCCCGTGCCCTGCCAGCAACGGAAAGGTGTCAGGAAAGGTGTCAGGTGTTGGGATGCCAGGATGGCGGTGCCGGAGCCAGAACCAGAGCGTGTTACTCTGCCGGCGGCGGCTGGTGCGGGCACGGGAGCGGCGCTTCACCATCGTGTTGGCCGTGGTGATGGGGGCCTTCGTGCTGTGTTGGTTCCCCTTCTTCTTCACCTACAGCCTGGGGGCTCTCTGTGGGGAGGGCTGCCATGTCTCCAAGCCCCTCTTCAACTTCTTCTTCTGGATCGGCTACTGCAACAGCAGCCTCAACCCCCTCATCTACACCCTCTTCAACCGGGACTTCCGCGCTGCCTTCCGCCGGCTCCTCACCATCCCGCGCCAGCCCCGCACCTGAGGACCTGCTGGGACGCTGGGGATGTGGCCCCGGCCTCACTAACTGTTGGCAGCACCTGGCTTCAGCACAAACTCTGGACAGCAGTGCCAGTGTGCAGGTTGAGGTGGTTCTGGAGATGCAGAATTGAATAAAACGAGACCAAAGCCTGTGCCCAGGGCTGGTATCTGCCTGTTGGGAGCCCAGCAAACAGCACCCATTGTCACCTGGGTCACCCACCTGTACCCCTGGCAGCACTGGTGGTGACAACTCACTGTGGCAGCTCCGGTGAGTACCAGCCCTCCCCACTGCCAGGCGTGTTCCCCAGCATCCTCTTGAGCAGGGGATGGGCCTCACAGCTGCTGCAGGGGGATAAAACACTCCATGTGGCAGCATGACCAGCACCGAGCTGAACTGGCCGTGCCACCACAGCAGCCCAGTCTGAGCCCTGTGCCTCTCTGCCAAGGCTGTGCCCCCTGGGGACATTCCAGCTGTGCCATGTAATGGGGGCTCTGTGGGGGCACACAAGTACCCATGGTGGGGTACAAGAGGTGTGGGTCTGCAGTGGGACACCACACATCCTGCTCAGCAGCTTCACTGGGATCTTGCTGCAGGAGAGAAAGGAGGAATGGTATCTCAGTGCCGGAAAGGCCAACCTCCCTTGGGAGAGTGTGGGAGATGGGATCACACGGGAACAGGCTCCGGCACAGCCTGACGTGCAAGAGGCCACGAAGGCAGCTGTGGGGCGAAGACCCAGGGACAACCACACTCCCCTAGAGGCAAAAGCCACCCCACACTCGCCTTGCCTGGCTCCTTGCTCCACCCTGCACAGACACCCAGGGGTCAGGGGCTGCTCCACTTCTTCAGCTTTGCTGCTCAAAATAGAAAATCTCAAAACATTGGACTTGAACTCAGCTAAAAACAGCCACTGGCGCCTGGGAGCTGGAGCCCAAGGAACACTGGCCCCCACCAGCCCCCGCTGGCCCCCACTGGGGTGAGCACAGCTTCGCTGTGGAACCCATGGGGGCTGAGTGGGATGGGGGTGTTGGCTGCAGCGAGGATCCCTGGGCCATTCCCTGTGCCTGCTGGCCCCATGTGTGGAGGCTCATGGTGTGAGCTTTGGAGCCAGCAGAGGTTCCCAGTGGAATCGGGCTGGGATGGGGCCCGGCGCTGACCCCCAGAGGCAGCTGAAGCCGAACTGGCACTGCCTGCGGAAGGAGCTGCCCTATCGCTGCCACCCGGCTTCCCCTCCCGTGGCTGCCTTTTCACAATTAAACAGCACTTTGCTTCTAAAAATACCCAGGAGATGACGGTGACTGGTGGGGACCTGGCCAGTCCAGCTCTCAGAGGGGCACCAGCCCCGTGGACAGAACCCCAGGGCCTCACAGTGCCCTGGCCACGCACCCTGCACAGGATACCAGGCACTGTCCCTCCTCCTGGGCATGAGCACACGGCTCTGGGATGCCACAGGGCAGGAGAGGCCAGGGACCAGCTGGACTGGGGGCACTCAGGGACCTCCCTGCTTGCCTGCACATTAGGGCAACATGCAAGCTACTGAAGGGAGATTCAGGCTGATGTGCAGAACATCAAATCCTGAGAGCTGGATGGAGTGTGGGAGCACCTGGTCTCCCTCTTGCCCTCCAGGTGCTACTTGGGGTGTTCAGGAGGAGCTCCCTCACCAAGCATCCCCTGCTGTATCCTCATTCAGCACATCATCCCCTCAGCAGAGGGTTGAGCAGATAGCTCTCTCTCTGCAGCAGACATTTCCATTCAAGCTTGTAAAGTCTGTTTCATCTGCCACAGCATGACCCTTATTCTTGCTGTGCTTGTGAGCCGTCGTGACCCCAGTACTACCAGGAAAGCAGCTCCCCTCCAAGTCCTGATTGCTGGTGCCCAACTGCAGCACCTGTGCCTGGAATTCCATCCTGTGTTTGCAGGCTGTTTCTTCAATTTCCAAATATTATTTCGAATTACTACCCAGACAAGCTTGGGTTCAGAGCCCTCTCCAGCGATGTCCTCTCTACAGACATAAAAAGCAGAGTGCCAGTTCCACTGCCTGGGCTGCTGCTCGCTCTGTTGGGGACATCAGGATCCCCTGGACACTGGTGCTGCTCTGGCAGTGCCCTTTGGCCCATGACTGCTGTTGATGGTGGTGCTGCAAAACATCATCTGGGAGGAAACAGAAAATAGCAACCCAAGGGTTAATCGTGGAAAGGGATGGAAACAAAGTCATTCCTTTTGAAGTTCAAAATAAGCATGTGCCACTTTGAGAGGAAAGCAGCTCTAAAAGAGGAAAGCTCACAGCATGAGCTCATCCCTCCAGGCAGAGTGACAGGGAGATCACCTCCAAGGTGTGGCAGGGCAAAGCATCCTCCTCCTCCTCCTCCTCTTCATAATCACTGCAGGTTTGTAACCAGAAGATGTGATGGCCGATTTTCAGTGATACTGAAGGGGACCACAGGCAGTATCAGCTGCATGGACAATGAGTGCTTGGAGTAATTTGTGTTGTTATCTACCTTGCTACAGCCTGAGGACAGAATCCCTTTGCTCCTGCTTGGGGATCAGAGCCTGGGGGCCCGGGCTGCCATTGACAGAGACCATGGAGGGACTTGCCCATCACCGTGTTCTCCTCCACGCCCTGACCGCCTCCAACCTCACAGCTACGGCAGCCCTGCTGCCACCAGCTGCTGGGAGGGCAGGAAGGAGACATTACCCATGGGCTGGAGCAAGAGACAGGGGCTGTGGGAAGGCAGAGGTGACGTCCTCAGTCGGAAGCCAGAAGGAGTACAAAGCAGGGCAGACACCACTAGGTTAAGAGGATTAACGAGCCGGTTTACATCCAGGAGAGGCAGGGAGGTGGGCAGGTCACCTGCAAGGCTGACAGATCATCGAGGGCTGCTCGAGTACGAGCCAGCTCTGCAGGAAAACCAAGGACTTGTTTGCAGGGGATCGGGGGGAAGAGGTTCCCACACCGCAGCTTCTCTTCAGACGGCGTCACGCTGCTGCTCATTAAAGTACCAGTAAAAAAATTGGTTTTGGAGCAAACCATGGGTGGGAAGAAGCCGATGGGAGCTCAATCACCAGAACGGGCTCGCTCCCAACAAACAGAGGCTGCACTGGGGGTGACGAAAACCCAAACCTCCACGGCAGCAGTGACCAGGGAGACCGGGCACAGCACCGCAGCTCAGGTCACCCACCCCCTGACACCGGGGTTAACCAACACCAGGCACACGCTCGGACTTTATTGAAGCAAATCGCCCGTCTACGAAGAGCGGGGAGGCTCCCCTAAACACGTAACTGGTTCTGTGAGGAGGACACAGGACACCGCAAAGACTCGTGTGAGCACCAGCAACAGGACGCTCCATTACGGCGGAAGGGAGGCACTAGGACCTGGGAGAGCCCCAGCGCTCACCATACAGAGACTCTCGGCCCCGCCCCTACTGAACACCCTATCACGACCCACTCTGCAGTTGAATGGCAACTTATTCACCAATCAGATGCAGTAAGAGGCGGGTCTCTCCTCGTGGCCTGCGCCATTGCCGCTCGCCCAATTCGCTCCCGGCTCTCCCTGAGTGACACCTCATCCTCCAATCAGTGCCCGCCTCCTCTTCCCGGCAGCGTTCCGCCAATGGCCGCGCTCTCCTCTGGCCTCGCCCCGCCCTCCTGTACCCCGCGGGGCCAACGGGAGGGCGGCGCGGGAGGAGCGTGGCCAGGGATTGGTGGGCCGTGCGCGGGGGGCGGGGCCGGCGGCGGCGGGCTGGGGGCGGCGGGCGCGGGCCGAGCGCGGGCAGCGGGGCCGGAGCCGCCGCCGGGCCCATGGAGCTGGAGAACATCGTCGCCAACACCGTCCTGCTCAAGGCCCGCGAAGGTGAGCGCTGGCGATGCCGGGGGCCGGCGGGGCGGCAGGCCCGGGCTGTGGCCGTGCGGTGCCGCCCCCTCCGGGGATCGGCCCTGGCGGTCCCTCCCGGGGCATCGCGGCTTTGGAGGGGAGCGGGGAGGTGCGGCGCGGGCTGGTAACGGAGGTAACGGTCGCCACCGGGCATTCGGCTCCCTCTGTCCGCCGCGGGGGTTGCCCGGCGCCCGGTGCTGAGCCCCTTCCGGGGGTGCTGAGCCACCTCCAGGGGTGCTGAGCTCCCTCCTAGGGGTGCTGAGCCTCCATATAGGGGTGCTGAGCTCCTTCTGGGGTGTTGATCTCCCTCCCAGAGGTGCTGAGCCTCTTTTGGGGTGTTGATCTCCTTCCCAGGGGTGCTGAGCCCCTTCTGGGGTGCTGAGCCCCTTCTGGGGTGCTGAGCTCCCTCTAGGGTGCTGAGCTCCCTCCCAGGGTTGCTGAGCTTCTTCTGGGGGTGCTGAGGCACCTTCAGAGGTGCTGAGCTCCCTCCCAGGGGTGCTGAACTCTCTCCCGGGGGTGCTGAGCCCTTCCCAGGGGTGCTGAGCTCCTTCTGGGGGTGCTGAGCTCCCTCTCGGGCTGCCCTGCTGCCTCTCCGTGTTCAAACCTCCCCATCTGCACCCTTGCCATGCCCCTTCCAGGGCTGCTCCTGCCCCTCTGGCGCAGGGGGAGAGGCGGCTTTGGGTGTTGGAGGAGGAAAAAAAAAGTAAATGTTGATTTCAGGCTTATAAAAGTGCTGCTTCCCACACACGGGCCGGTCCCGAAACTGCGGTGGGGAGCCCCGCCCGTCCACCACCCTCACACCGGGCCTGGCCCTGGGTCTGCCGGGCTCCCAGAGCTCTCCCACGGCTCCAGGGGTCACGGCTGGATCCCAGAGCTGCAGCAGCAGGGCTGTCCTGAAGGCACAGGGGAGCTGCATGGAGAATCCTCAGGAGGGGATGGGAAGTGTCACACAGGACCCTGGTCCTGTGCAGAGAAGATCTGCCTCAGCCAGGCCTCGAGAAGTTCATTAGATCACAGTGGTGGGGAAGTGCAGTCGCCCCCTGGCCAGACTGAGCCATCCTGGAGCCTGGGAGACCCGCTGAAATCCAGTTAGAGGGCTTTGGAGATTAGATTTGGTGGGAGCAAAGAGCAGCAAAATTAAATTTGCATGGGCAGGAGCATTTCTGAGCTGCTTGAAAACCGGGCTCAGTGTAAGTACTTGTTGCACAGTGACCATGACGTTCAGGTTTATGGTGGCAAGGTTTGGTTCAAAACCAAACAGCAGCATTTGTGACCTCCAGGCACAAGGCCCAGCTCCACACGGAGTGACCTGGAGACTGGCTCCTGTTTTACCCTTGAAGAACAGAGTTTGGGCGCTGATGCAGCGAGATGACCGATGGTTGCTGTGGTCCCTCTTGGTGCCCCTCTGGTGCTTCTCCCTCAGCAGCAGTGGGCAGTTTGCAGGCAGAAACAACCCCTCATCACACTCTACCCGGCAGTTCCTGGGCTGTGAGAGCTGTAGGTGGCCATGCTGCCTGTCCATGGCCCTCCCACCTGTGGCTGGGTGGCCGTGGTGGCCTCTGGGGTGATCTCTGACAGCCTCTGTGACAGGACACAGACACTTTGCTGGCCAGATCTGACAGCACTGAGTCCTCTGCTCCAGCCCAGCCTTTTTGGAGCCTCCTAGTCTGGTGTGGGAGTGCAGGGCTGAGTTGTGACATGCTGGGGGGCTGCTGACAACCATCTTCAGTTGCTTCCACAACATGACCATGCCTTACGTTTGGTTTGGCCCAGGGAAGGTTAAAGATCCTTCTTCCCTTGTCACCCTTGCCCTCTGCCAGAGGGACAACAGACCAGCTCTCATCCATCACCAAGCCCTGGAGCTCCCTCGTGGTGAGCTCTGGGTGGAGGCAGCCCTTGCCCCATCCCCAGAACGGGGGTGCTGGGAGGTTGGGGTGCAGGAGCCCAGTTCCCTGCTGGGCTGTTGGCCGGGAGGGCGGGGGAGAACCGCGCGTGAAGGGCACTGGAGCCTCCTTTCAAAGCAAACAACTCAAGGAAATGCAACCTCCGGGTGCTGTGGGGCTCTGCTCTGCCTTTCCTTGAGCTCTCTTGGGGTGAGAGTGGCCTGTCCTCCCCTGCCCTCGTTCCGCTGTCCCCATCCGCTCCATTGTCGCAGGCTGGGGCTGACAAGAAGGTGTCTGCGCCGCTGGTTTCTTCCAGCCCTGCTTACCCTTGAGTCACTTCCTTCCTGAGTTTGTACAATCGTGCAGCCCAGCTGCTGGTGCGGGGCAGATGCAGTGCACGGTGTGCCAGGGGCCTGGACCTGGGGCTGGCCCCACTCCAGGCTGGCTGGGATGGCCCCATCCCGCCTACCTGTCCATCCAGGGCCTCCTGCGGCACAGGGAGCTGGATGCCAGGGGACTGTGTCTAGGGTTTGGGGCTGAATTGCTTCTGCAGTGGAGGAAAGTGTTATGAAAGTGTTTCTCAAGAGCTGATAAATTATGTTCAACCCCCTCCACAATTTCAGAAAGCCCGGCCTTCGGCCCAGCTCTTGTAGCCCGACCACTTTGGCAGGGTGGTTTAATGTTTTTCCAAAGGGAAGTGGGAAATTGAGTGTGTGTTGGCACTGGGACGGGGGGAAAGCAATCCCTGGGGCTTGGCTGATCCCAGCAATCAGTATTTCAGTATTTAATGATTGCTCTGATGTAAATTTTTTGCTCTATCTAGAAACTTTCCCACCCCATCCTACAGCACTGGGCATTTACTCCAGCAACTGAAGCTGGAATAATACCTGGTTCTTGGATCTGAATTTTCTGAGGCTGTCTTATCTCTGGAGAAAAGTGGGAGTGTCCCCACTTCACAGGTGGGAAACTGAAGTGATGAGCCCCAGGCAATCCAGCGAGTTGTCTGGAGCCAGGATTAGAGCAGGAATTCCTGTCTCCCAGCTTCATGTCCTCCCTCTAAGAGCCCCTCCCTGGAGTAAGCAATCAGTCTGGAATGAGTAGGTGGCATGAACATCATTAGTGCAACAGGAAGAGCTTCACACCAAGCAAGGCATGGCCTGGAGAGGTGATCAGTTATGCAAAGGTGCTGAGGACAGGCCTGGGAGCCAAGAACTCCAGTGCAGGCACAGAGTAACCTGTGGCTGTGGACACTCCTGCCCCTGCTGTGGTTCTCCCATCATGAAAGGTCTTCATGTTCTTGATCAGGGGTTGGTCTGCCCGTTTCCTCTGGCAATTGAGGCTCCAACACTCTTGTCCCACTAGGATACGGTGGTACCACTTTGGTCTTGTTTTCCTTGCCCAGACAGAGGGAGGCTCCTTCCCTGGCATGGTGAGGCTGCAGTGGGACACCATTGCTTCCTAAGTCATGGTGTGATTTTGTGTGCCCCCCAGGTGGTGGAGGAAACCGGAAAGGCAAGAGCAAGAAATGGCGCCAGATGCTGCAGTTCCCCCACATCAGCCTCTGCAAGGATCTCCGGCAAACCCTCGGTGAGACACCGGCACCGGTGGGCGAGTGGATCTGTGGGTGTTGTGCACCCCTGATTGAGACCCAGGAATGTGAGGGACCTGTAACAGGGCAAATCCCAGCCAGGATTGGAGCTTGGAGCTCAGGGTGTAGGGAAGAAATGACGGGTAGGTAAGTCACAGCTGTGTGGTGCTTGCTGGATAGTGCCTGATGATGTACCCGCACACCCCCGAGACTGTGGTGAGCTTCACTAGAGATACGTCACCTCTGTGCAAACAGACTGCTTGGTGCTGCAGAGTTTTGGAGTGTCCCCCTGGGATGCCTTTGCATAAATAACAAGGGTCCTGCTACCATCCTCTGTTCTTCCTGGCTGGATTCAGCTCTGCTCCATAGACCTCAGCTTCTAACACTGGTGCGGCAGCTCTTCTTAGGCAAAACTGGGTTCTTGCTGTGGGTGAGAACTGTAGAACTGGGCAGGGCTTGGCCTATCATTTTCATACTGCACTTTGTACTCTTCATGGTTTTAATGTTGTTTGTGCAGCAGGCTTGGTCCTGAGATCCTATGCAATTGTTTTGGGGCACGGAGGGTGGGAATGCTCTGCTTCCTGGGAAGAGGAGAGCTTGTTTAAGTTTTTAGTCCAGATTTAGCTACCAACTGGAAAGTGGCACAGCGCTGGCCCTGTTTCTGAACAAGTGTCACTGAACTGAGTGGGTTTGGATTCCCAGTTCTGCCCAGCCCAAGTTTTCCAAGTCTTGGTAGTCCCAAGGAGAAGGATGCCTCCGTTTGGGAGCACATGGGACTGTAGTACTTGGAGTCACTCAACCTTCCTCATCCACACTGTAACCTCAAGCTCACAGCAGCCCAGTGCAGGCTGTGCACCACCTCCCTCTGCCACACCCCACAGGGCCAGGTACACAGCCGGATGTAGCTGTATGGAGACTCCCATCTTGGATCTGCTGCTGGCTGCCTCTCTGGAGCAAGGTCTGAGAGCTGAACATGGCTCTCCTTACACCTCCCATCTTGACCATCCAAACCCCACCCGCCTCTTTGACTTGTGTGCACTCAGCGAAGCTTTCCCTGAGCTTTTGTCCATCATCTGCCTGCAGCCACCCTTCCCATGCCTGTCATGACATGTTTTCCAGCACTGAACTCTACCTGTTTGCCAGCAGTGAGTGCTGGTGGTCTCTGCTGTCCTGCTGTCTGGGACAGCGACCTTGTGAAGATTTGGGAAGCGAGTCCTTCCCGGCCCCTGGCTGTCACCACTTGTGTCTCAGTTCCCCTTGGAGAGGCACGTGAGAAGTGCTCTGACCCAGGTGGCAGCTGTTTTGCTTGGTTTTCCCGTGGGAGAGATGACCCTGTTCCTCATGCTTAGGCACTTTTTGGCCAGGGTGTCTTTCTTTTCACCTCACACCCTGCTAGAAAGGCATTTCTTTCCTATTCCAGAGTCTTGGCAGGACTGTGGGCATGGTGGGCTGGTTGCCCGCTGCAGAATTAAGTTTTTTGTGCCCTGACTACAGGGAGTAACCTCTTGTGAGCCTGGGCAGCAACCGGGGCAGCCGAAAGCTTCTGATCTCGCCGACAGCAAACTCTGGTCCTCCCCAGCTGAAGGGAACTCCTTCCCCTGCAGACACAAGGAAACCAGCTGGTGCGGCAGAGCTGGCGAAGCGACCTCCTCCCCCACAACAGCCCGCCCGGCTCTGCATTGCCCTGCACCCTCAGGAAGCTGCAGCTTCCTCAGGAGAAACTGCTGCATGGGGAGAGGAAGGCTGGGAGTACCCAGCGCTGGGATCCCCTGGATGGCTGCACATCTGCACCCAGGCAGCCCACAGCCATCAGTGGCAGTGGCTGTCACAGAAATGTGTTCTGGCCCACGGTCAGACAACGTCTTGTGAGTGGAAGGGGAGGAAGAAAGCAGAGAACTGGAAATGCTCTGGATAGTCAAAAGGGTTTGTGCCTGGTCTGCCAGACTTCAGAGAGGGGTAGGAGGAATCCTCAAGCTCTGGAGGGCAGTAGGAGTTGATGTACAAGCAAGCGGCTGTCCCATGGAGTGGGGATGTCTGATTGCTGTGTGCCCATCAACAGGACATCTGTGGGGCTGGTGCCTTCCATTTTGATGCTGCTGCTTCCATCAGGGCCTTTGGGAATATCAGTGCTTTGTAAGAGTCATCAGAGCAACTCCTGACCTGGAAGATCTGCCTTGAAATAACCTTGGTGTGTTCCTTGTGTTCCAAGGGAAGTTGTGTGTCTGGAGTAGTCAGTTGATCTCTATGGAGACAGGAGAAGAGAGCCTCCAGGCAAGCAGGAGATACAAAGGTCCCTTGCTAGAAACAAGAGGGGCAGGTTGAACAGAACAACAGATCAATCCTCTTTCAGGGAAGAGGGTCTTCCATAGGGGAATGTAAAACCTCAGTAGCATCCCTTGTCCCACTTGGTACATTTCACTCTCCTAGGAGTCTCAGGGTGGTGGGACCTGTCAGATCACAATTCCCCCACCACTACCTGGCTGGGGTGATGGGCTGGGACTGCTTCTTTGGGATTTGGCAGTGAATGATCTCCTCCACATTTGCAGAGCGGGACTACCACAGCCTGTGCGAGAAGCAGCCCATTGGGCAAATGCTCTTCCGGCAGTTCTGCGAGACACGTCCGGAGCTGTCCCGCTGCGTCAAGTTCCTGGATGCTGTGGTAAGAGCAAAACTCTTCACTGGGGGAGGCAGGGATGTTCTTGGCACCCTGGGCATGAGCTGGTTGGCCTTGGATGCTCCAGCATTTGCCAGGTGCTTCTGGGCACATAGGGTTTTCATGGAGGAAAAACCCGTGTGTTGTTGTTTCTCCAAGAGAGGGCTGGGCCTTTAGTTAGGAAGCTGTTTGCTGGAGACCTGGTTTTTGAGGAAAGCATGGGAAGCCTTAGGCAGAGGGTGTTGCAGCCCTGCAGCTGTTGCCCAGTAGCAAGGTTGTGTTCCTGGCTGGACCTGCTGCTCACACTATTTGCTTTGTGCAGGCGGGGTACGAAGTGGCTCCGGATGAGAAGCGGAAGGAGTGCGGGCAGGACCTGATTGAAAAGTACTTGAAGCCAAACGTGAGTAAGAGGGTTGTGTTTGCTGCCTGCAAGGGTAGAGCAGTTGGAGAGACAACAGCTATCATTGCCCATGTCCTGGCACAGCCAACATGCTGAGCCACCCCACCACTTCCCAAGCCACCACACTGCTTTGCCCACTGCCCCTAAAGCAGATGGACACGGCACCTGTGTGCTGTTCCTATGGGCTTCTTCCTGGCAGGACCCCTGGGCTCTCCTCCCTGTGTCTAACTCCATCCCTTTGTCCCCAGAGTGAGGACCATGTGCCTGAAGTTCCTTCGCAGCTGGTGGATGCCTGTTGTGAGAGGCTGGAGCAGGAACCTTCCAAGGAGCTCTTCAAGGAATGCACTAAGTAGGTTGGAGGGCTGGGCTTGCCTGCAGGTCGCACATGGCACAGGGTTGATGCTGCAGCTGTCTCGCCTTGTCCTTCGCGGTCCCTTCCTCTGGGAGAGGGAAGCCTGGTGCTAAGGCTGGAGCCTGGGGAGTTCTGGGCAAGCAATTTGCAGCACAGCAACAGGAAAGCGAGCGCAAGGAACTTGTGCTTTGAGAGCCACAAGCTTCTGCAGAAACCCATCATTCCTCTCAGCCTGCCATGGATCTGAGTTGCCATTTGGGAAGACCCTGTTTCAGCATGAAGCAATGCTGTTGCCAGTGTTGTGCCAGGATCTCATAGGCTCCCGTCGAGCAGAGCTGATGGCTGCAGTCCCGTGCCAGCTGTCCTCTCCTGCCAGCCGCAGATGTGGCTGTTGTGGTTGGGTTAGACTGGCTGCTGCTGCAGGGGACTAAGGTCACCTCTGTTCCCATGGCAGAAGCACTGGCTGAGGTCCTGGCTCTGGGTGCAAAGCGGAAGCTGTTGAGTAAACCGGGCTTACGGCCTCCACCCCTCCCTGCACAGGAGCTGAGCACGTTGCCTAACTGAGTGCAGGGCTGTGGCAACACCTTTGTTGCAGCCTTCTGGGGAGCGTTAGCTCCGTGTGTGGTAACCAGTGTCATGTCTGAATGCAGAGCCTCCGGGCTGGGCCCTGCCTGCACTTGGCAAACTCTGAAAGGGGAGAGCCCATCCGCTTCTCCTTGATGCGTGTCTCCAGTCTAGACACTGTGTCTAAGGCTCCTCACTCCGCTGCGCGGCCCTGGCACAGCTCTCCGAGGCAGTTAGCTCTCTCCAGCAGGATCCCCTGTGGCCTTTTGTGCTGGATATTCATCTGACAGTGAACAACTCAGCGCCTGGTGCTGAATGTTGCTACCAGCTGATTACAGCCTGTGTGTGCAATTGCCCTGTGAGCAGAGGGGCAATTGCAGAACCCCATTGTCACCCTTTGTCCCGCAGCCCTGGCTGGTGTCAGAAGGCCACAATTAGCAGTGCCAGCCCAGTCCCAGGGTGCTGTGTTTGTTACAGTGGTACCTCCAACGCACCTTCCTTTTGCATCAGACTGAGCATGGAGGGGGGGCTTTCTGGGCCAGGGCTATGTGGATGAATTTAACACCAGGCTGGGTGAGGGGATGGCAAAGTAAACAGGCTTTTGGGGCTGTTCACCTCCTCTTTCCTTGGGCTGCTGGCTTTTTCCATGGCTGTGATCAGCTCTCAGGAACCATGCTGGCTCTGCTCTCTCCTAGGCTTATCCACGACTACCTGAGCGTGGCTCCCTTTGCCGACTACCTCGACAGCTTGTACTTCAACCGCTTCCTACAGTGGAAATGGCTGGAACGGTAACGCTCCCTGCTTTGGGAAACTTGCACCCTCCTCACATAGGCTGCCTGAGGGGTCCCTTGGGCTTCTTCCCATGCTGGACCCTGGCAGCAGCCAAGGGCCTGGCCTTTGCTGTCCTTCAGGGACATGTACCATGAGCAGCCCCAGCCTTGCTTGCCTCAAAGGGAAGCAAGGTCTGCTTGAGCAGAGGGTTGGGGTTTGGGGTGAGCCACAGTCTCTCAGGCCAGAGTGTGGGGGCAGTTTGGGCTTCAGCCCCTGCTCTCTCCCTGCTCCCATCTCACTCTGGTTTCCTTTCCCTCACAGGCAGCCAGTGACCAAAAACACTTTCCGCCAATACCGTGTGCTGGGTAAGGGCGGTTTTGGCGAGGTGAGTGGCCACCATTTCCTTTCCATTCAGGGTACCAGGCAGCCACTTTGCCTGCTGTCAGAGGCAGACCTGGCTTGGCCATCAGGGTGCCATAGGCTGCTCCAGCACCTGCCTGGGTGGGCTGTAGGGGCTTTGTGCTGGGTACTGCTGTGTTCTGGGCATTGTGTGACTTGTCAGTTCCCCTCCAAGAGGGGAGGAGCTCACGTCTCACCAGGTGCTGAAGGTGTTGTGCAGGGTAGGTAGCACAAGCCCTGTGGTGCCTGCTGCTGCCTGAGCAGGGTCAGGTCTGCTCCCCATGTCTTGACAAGGGAAACCGCACTCCTGAAAACTGTCACTGTCAGGCCTCCTCCTGTTTCTGGAGTGGCCTTCTGTCTTCCCAGACACCAGGTGTTAGAGGCATCAGAGCTCTCTGCTGCTTCTCTGTGACATCTGGAGCTGTCACTGCTCCCTGTGTCCTCACTTTGAATGGGCTTCTCACTAACCTCAGAGTGAGGGGCAGGGATAAGAATATCTTTGCCTTCCTGTGCCTCTTCTTGAGAGCAGAACCTAGACCCCCCCCCCGGAAATGGTAATAGGAGGGTACTGAGCCTTGTCCCCCCTCCAGGTTTGTGCCTGCCAAGTGCGTGCCACAGGGAAGATGTATGCCTGCAAGAAACTGGAGAAGAAACGGATCAAAAAGAGGAAAGGAGAAGCCATGGCCCTGAATGAAAAACAGATCCTGGAAAAAGTGAACAGTAGGTTTGTAGTAAGTACATAGGAATTGCTCTCCCTTTGCTGCAGTAGTTGATTTTTCCTCCAACCGGCTGGCCTGGCACCTCTGTGTTCCTCACCCGGTGTGGAGAGGCAGGAGCAGGCCCTGTCTGGTGGCTGCAGGTCTCTCACAAGGCTGCAGTCTGGCAGGACCTCCTGCCTCCACAACATGCTATAAATGCTCCCAAAGTCAGCCCCAAACACCCATCTGGCGTGACAGGTGCCTTTGTGACCTCTGAGGCACAAGAAAACAGTGCTGTTTCTCCAGAGAGTGGGGTGGGCAGAAGCCCAGCCCTGAGCTGTGTGGTAGAGAGCTCTACCTGGGTGCACTGAAGTGCGAACAGCCTGAACCTCCCTTTGTGGAGGGTTCATCAGACACTGCCCTGGCGTTGCTGTTCAGTGCTGCCTGCCCCTGGAGGGGAGCAGCTCTGGCTCAGGGAGATAGTGTCCTCCCTGTCTGAGGAACGCCAGGGGTGTGCTGGGATTGCTGGGCACTGCCATGTCCTCCCTGGGTTTGCACAGTTCCTCCTCTGCTGGCAAAGGCCCAGTCCTGAGCCTGTGAGTGGCTGCTTGGGTGGCAAAGTACCCATGGGAGTGTGGGCACCTCCCTCTTCCAGCTGTGTCTTCTAACAGCCTTTCTGCCCTGAATTGCAGGTGAGCTTAGCCTATGCATATGAAACTAAAGATGCTCTCTGCCTAGTGCTGACCCTCATGAATGGAGGGGACCTCAAGTTCCATATCTACCACATGGGAGAGGCTGGCTTCGAGGAGCCCCGGGCAGCTTTCTATGCTGCTGAGATCTGCTGTGGCCTCGAGGACTTGCACCAGGAGAGGATAGTGTACAGGTGTGTATTCTCTGGTCCCTGCTGGGAGAGCTTGTAGGGGCTGCAGAAGCAAGAGGGTTTCCTGCTGTTCTTACCAGCCCAGCTGGATCTGTCTGCTCAAGAAAATAAGCTCAGGCTTGAAAGCAGCACAAAGCTGAGTGAGAGGAATTGGGAACAGAAAGCTGATCTCGTGGGAGAAGGGGAGAGCTTAGCTTGGCTTCCCTGTGCTGGTAAATGATCGCCAAGAACAGGATGTGATCATGCTGTGAATGCCTCAGGGCAGGCACTGAACTCCCCAAGCAGTATTGACACTAGAACAAAAGAGGGTAGGCTGCCCCAGTGGCTCAAGAGCTGGGCAGGAGGGAGAACAAGCTGATGGACTGTATTGACTGTACTCACTGGGTTGTGTGATGCAGTGTTAGGATAGCATGGCTAAACACTGGCCAGGGAGCCCCTTCTGGTCCTACCCTGTGTCTTGCCCTGGGGCAGGATAAGCAGAGAAGGCTCTGCTCCTCTCTTGCATGGGTTGCCCTGTAGTGAGTTCTGCACCTGCAAAGAGGGAATCATCCTCAGGGTCACTGCTGCCTTGCAGAGCAAGGTTGTCATGAACATAACATGAAGGTTGTCATGTGTTGCCTCTGCCCAGGAGGGGAGAACTTGCAGGGCCAGCTCTGGGGCAGAAGGTGAGGGGAGGGTTATCTTTCTGCCCAAGGCAGGGGCATTGGATCCCACTGCTGCTTATCTGGGACTTGCTGAAATGTGGCTGTTGCTTGTGTCCTTTGCTTTGACAACAGGCTTCTTGCTAATCGAGTCCCTTCCCTCCTAGGGACCTGAAGCCAGAGAACATATTACTGGATGACCACGGTGAGTTGCAGGGTCAAGAGAAGCCCTGGACTTGAGTTCTTTCCTCCTCTGCTTGAACCAGGGTTACCCTGTGTTCTTGGCAGCTTCAAACATTGCCCCCTGACCTTGTCCTGTTAACTTGCCCCTTCCTCTGTGCAGGTCACATCCGTATCTCAGACCTGGGACTAGCTGTGCATGTGCCCGAGGGCCAAACAATCAAGGGCCGAGTGGGGACAGTTGGCTACATGGGTAAGTGACCCTGTTTAATCCAAAAGTGGCTTCTGACTGCACACAGTCCCTCCCTGCCCTCACACATCCCTAACCTTGCTCCCATGTAGCTCCGGAGGTGGTGAAGAACGAGCGCTACACGTTCAGCCCGGACTGGTGGGCTCTGGGCTGCCTGGTGTACGAGATGATCGAGGGACAGTCCCCCTTCCAGCAGCGCAAGAAGAAGATCAAGCGGGAGGAGGTGGAGCGGTTGGTGAAGGAAGTGCAGGAGGAGTACTCGGAGAAGTTCTCGCCCTGCGCCCGCTCCCTCTGCACCATGGTACGAGTGTGCATCCCAGTCCTCCTTGTACACGGCAGAACATCCTGGCTGCTCCCTGCAGCAGTGGCAGCCAGGTTCCCTTGTCTCTGATAAGGCAGCACGGGAGGGTCCAGAGTGCCTTAATTCCTTGCTCTCCCAGCTGCCTGAGAGGCCTGTGCTGTCCCCCTAGAGACTTACTGCAGGAACCCAGGGCTGCTCCTGCATGGAATGCTCTTCACCCAGGACACTGGTTTACTTTGTGTTGCAGCTCCTGTGCAAAGACCCTCTAGAGCGCCTGGGGTGCCGAGGAGCTGGGGCCAAGGAAGTGAAGGAACACCCTCTCTTCAAGCACCTCAACTTCAGGAGGCTGGAAGCAGGCATGCTGGACCCTCCCTTCAAGCCAGATGTAAGTACCTGTCTCTATCCCAACCTTTTCAGTCCCTGGTTCTGTCAAGGGACGTGGGAGCACTGGCATGGCT
The DNA here is from genome assembly GCF_003984885.1 of Neopelma chrysocephalum. NCBI lineage: Eukaryota > Metazoa > Chordata > Aves > Passeriformes > Pipridae > Neopelma > Neopelma chrysocephalum. Next base: position 7,520,050 of record NW_020897720.1, read on the forward strand.
CACCTGAGGAGATGAGGCCCATCCTTTCCCTCTTGTTTCTGGAACCTGGCAAAAGTGGGTCCAGCATGCTCAGGGCTGCAGGGAGAAGGGGCTTGGGCTTGGCCACGAGCCACAGTTATTGGAGGTGGTGACATCAAGGTGGAGCCTGGCATTAGAGCAATCTTTGTGCTGTTTAGCCCCAGGCCATCTACTGCAAGGATGTTCTGGACATCGAGCAATTCTCCACGGTGAAAGGAGTGGAGCTGGAGCCCACAGACAATGACTTCTACCAGAAGTTTGCCACAGGAAGTGTGCCCATTCCTTGGCAGAACGAGGTAGGTCTTTGCTCCTGCTTGTGCCCACCACAGCCAAGTGCAGGGTCCTGCAAGATCTGCGCTGTCCCTGCTGCTCTCACAGTGTTGGGCCTTCAGTGACAGGCTCCGTGTAACAGTTGCTGCAGCTTTCTTTGCCCTCTTCCAGATGATCGAGACGGAGTGTTTTAAGGAGCTGAATGTCTTTAGCACAGATGGCACGGTGCCCCCAGACCTGGACTGGAAAGGGCAGCCTTCCCCACAGCCCAAAAAAGGGTTACTCCAGCGCTTGTTCAGCAGACAGGTAAGAGTTTGCCCAGTGTTTCCTTCCTCAGCCAGTCCCTGAGCAGCACTGAGCCTGCTCCTGCATGTGCCAGGCAGGTCTGGCAAGAGAGGGCAGCAGGTAAGGTTTCCCCTAGTTTTGGGTGGCTGGACCTCAGGGCTCTCAGGGGCACCGTGCAAGGCTGCAGGGAGCCAACCCTCACCTGGCTGGCACTCCCCATGCTGGGGGAGTCAAAGGGGCTGGGAAAGAGTGTCCTGGCTAAATGTGCTGGAGTCACACAGGCAGAAAGATGTTGAAGGCATTAAAATAGTAAGTCATCTCTCTTCCTGCATGAATAATACCATCCCTGAACAAGGCATTGCTCTTGGAATGGCCTCCCCAGAGCACTTCTGCCAGATCTTGAGCCAGGCAGAGAGCAGTTCTTTCGAGGGATGAGGAGAACAGAAATGTCTTGCAGCTGCTGTGGACTTGCTTGTCTGCCTGTCTCCTCTTCCTGGAACAGTGTTTGCCTTCTTTCCCAGCCTGGCAAAGCCTCTCAACAGCTGTGTGCAGCTGTGGGACTCCAGCATGGTTGGCTCTGGACCCACTCAGCCACCCGTTGCTGACTCCTGATGCCAAGCTCTGAGTCGTGCTTCAAGGTTCAATGGGCTGCCCTAGCCAGAGCCAGCTCTGGGGATACCCGGCCTTTCCCGAGGCAGGAGGACCTGCCAGAGGATGGGCAGCTGCCTGTAGCAGGGGTTGAGCTGTGATTTCCCACATGTTTTCTCTTTCCAGAGGTGAGCAGTCACTCCTGGCTGCTCTGCTCAGGGAAATACCTGGTGGCCCGTGGACATGGCAAGATCTGGGAGAGAGGAGTGTTGTCCTTCAGTGTCCCCTTCCCCTGGCAGAGCACATTCTGCTTGTTGTTCTAACTGCCCCCTGAGCCACTAATCCCGCTTCCCTGCTCTTGCTGCCTTTGTGGGGAAGGCCTTGCCCTCAGCTTGAGCCAAAGCTGCCCCTGCACTGCAGCTGCTGGGAGCTCTGCTCCCAGGGGGCTGTGGGAAGTTTCCTTCACTCCTCTCTGGATGTCCGGGACACACAGAAAGGTTGAGAAACTGTGAAGGGTTTGGCATTGCCCCATGCTCAGACTCCCATTTCAGCAAAAAGGACTTCAGCTGCTTCCACAGCTGGCTGAGCCCTGAGCGGGGCTGAGCGCCTGTGCTGGCACTGAGCTGTCTCCGTGGGTGGCTGCAGTCCCCAGAGTCCAGCTTCCTCCCAGCTTCTGAACTAGCCAGCTGTCTGCTCACCAGTCTGTCTGCCAGGGGCTGAACCCACAGATGCAGCTGGACTGTTGCTCTGCAGTCTGGGGGATCTCCTCCAGTCCTTGTCTCCATGTAGCTCTCCCGCACACAGGCTATGGGGGGCCTGGCCCATCCCTGCCAGAGGGCAGCTGTAGGCTGGGTTGTGTGACTGTGCTCACCCTCTGCTTGCTGTGCTCCTCTCTCCCTCCCTCCTTCCTCCCTCTCCTTGCCCTTCTGACTTCAGGACTGTTGTGGAAACTGCGGCAACAACGAGGAAGAGCCCACTCGGCTGTAGAGCGCAGCTTGTTCTCCAGCCCCTGGGACCCCCTTGCCTCTCCGAGTGCCCAGCCTGAAGGACACGATTGCAGTGGCCCCACAAGGTGGATTTGTTTACAGCTTTACACGTCTGTATTTGAAGACTGTGAGGATGACTCCAAAACTGGCAGCAGCACATGGCTCAGGCTGAGATGCCTCTGTCCATGGGCAAGCCCTGAGACAAACCCGGACGCTTCCAAATGTGCTGCTTGGGATGGTGCTGCTGCTGCTGCCCTCCTGGGCCCAGGGTGGGAGGGAGGGATCATGGCAGTGTGGGCGAAGGCCAGGCTGGAGCAGCTCTGCTGACACATTCCACGGTGCCAAAGTGGCACCGCAGGTTTGATGTATATTTATATATGTCGGTCTGTACATATCACATGTCAGTTTTTAATCTATAGGTGGGGGCCTGCACTGCCCCCACCCTGTCACAGGCACAAATGTCCTCCTATGGGGGGAGTGACAGTCCCAGCTTTGTTCCAGGGAGTCCTGGGCAGAGGCCTTCTGTGCCTTGAGGTGTCTAAAGCATCTTTCCTGGACCTTTCTGGCCGTGCTGAGGCATCCCTGGCTCCAGCGGAGTCCATTGCTCAGCCCCGAGGCACAGGAAAGCACTGTGCCAAAGCATCTCCCGTTGTGTCCTGGCAGTAGAGTGTCACTGCCTCGTCCTCGCTTCCCTGTCTTGCTGGATCCTACTGCCTACTGCCTCGTTTCACACATGCTGCCGGCAAGCTGATCCCAAGCCCCTTTCCAGTCCCTCTCCTGGCACAGCAGGACACAGCCACTCCTGTGGTACCTGCTGCTGCTGGGTCCAAAAGGTGGGTCTGATCCCTGGCATGGTGCAGGATGGTCCCAGCATGGTTCCACCAGCTCTGGACCTGTGCGTGCCAGGGGTTCTGCTGTCTCGAGGCCCTGCTCGGGGTTGGAAGAGCAGACACATAAGGGACCCTGCTCTCGGGAAGCAAAACTTTGGTAAAGGGAATGTCCCTTCCTTGGTTCATGTGGAGCTGTGACCCAAGAGTAAGTGCACTGGGACCAGCTTAGTGTGTGTTCCCAGGGGTCCTGGAGAGCCAGCACAGCTCCTGCGCCCGTGGGCAGGGTAGAGTGGAGGGGTTGGAGCCTTCCCTGGGGAGCAGCACAGGGCTCAGCCCACCTCCACTCTGCTTGTCCTGTCCATTCTTGTACACACTTGTCCCAGCTGTGTCCTGAGCAATAACTCGTCCCTTCTCTGTGTGTGTGTGCGTGTGCACACGCGTGTGTGCGTGTGCTGCTGCCTCTACTCTTTCTGAGCCAGGCCCCCTAGGGGGGCTGAGCACCTACTTGGACCTGTGGTATCATTTGCTTGCCTTGCACTAAAGTTGGAGAGTATTTAAATTTTTAACCTTTTGTTAAGTGTAAAGCTTCGCCGTACCTTGTGTTGCTCTCGTGTCACCGGGGGTCCTGCTCTAGGCCATGTGGCATTGATGGTTGTAAGGAGGGGAGCAGAGACCCCCCATTTCTGGGCTGCCATGGGCCCTGCTGGTGCTTATGCCCTGCAGGGAAGCAGGGGTTTTCCTGCAGGGCAAGGGCTCATGCTGGTTGAGCCCTGGGTGCCACAGGTGGCCATCAGTGGCTTCTGCTGCATGTTTTGGGTCAGTGTGGGGGCATGACAGGTACGAGGCCTTGTACTGTTGAGATGCTCATGTCTGGTGTGGTCCCCTCTGGGGAGCTCAGCACAGCCCCTCCTGGGCTGTCACAGGTGTACTGTGGGGCTGGGACAGAGTCCTGCTGCCCTCTGATCACTGTGCATCGCTGCTTCGGGAGGCCACCATGAATGGGGACCTCGTGCCAGCACATGGTGCTTGTCCTGGTTTTCACGGGGATAGAGTTAATTTAGCCCAAGGAACAGCCCCTCGAAGGGGGGACACTGTGGGGTGATGTGGGGCCAGGGTCACAACGGTCACCAAGGGGGAGCAGGAAAAAGGGGGCAGCCTGGACAGGGTGTGCAAGGTGGGTTTGGGGTCCAGGGCCAGCAGCAGCGGCGACAGCTTTGTGCGCAGCGCGGGGGGGCCACACGCAGCTGCACTGGGATGAGAATAGCAAGTGCGGCTGGTAGCTAGGGAACAGTTGCTATGGGAGCGGGCCGAGGAGGAGTTCTCACACTCAAACGGGGCATCTTGGGGTAAAATCCAGGAATTTTCTGCAGCCATGGAAGGAAGGAAGACAGGCGGGGGGGGATGGGGAGTGCCTGGAGATTGCTGTTCCCACCACACCGGTCAGGATGCTTGTGCCGCCCTCCTGGCACTGCCTGGGCCATAACACCCTGGCACCAAGGTCCCAGGGTCACCAGCATGTTTGTGTACCTGTCACAAGTCAAGGTGGCTCTGGGCAGGGCTGGGGGGTAAGAAGAGCCATGGCCAGCCCTAAGAAGGGCAGGGAATGGGCTCTGCCTGTCCCCAGCTCCCCCTGCCCCATGGTGCCTCAGCATTTGGGGGATGTTTAATCTCCATTCCTGTCCTTGCTGGGGGGTAGCAGCATGCAGGTATGGGGATGCTGGTGTATGGCCACAGCTGGAGCAGGTGGATCTGGACCCCACGTACATGGTTGAGCTCTGGGTGGGTCCTGGGGGCCTTGGGCAGTGCCCCGTGCTGTAGGGCTGTGGCGGCAGCTCCACAAACCATTTTCAGGGGTGAAGGATGCTCTCAGCTGTTGCCTGGGCAACGGCTCCTCCTCCAGCCCACCATGTGGCTCGGGGAGCGCTCCCCCGCCTGCCTCCCCCCGCCACCGTGGGGAAGGGGACGGGAAGGGGAAGGCAGCTCCCGGCCCCCGGCGCTGGCGGGGCCGGAGGCCTGGCTCCCTTCGCCCACCCTTGGCCTGGCCTGACAATGCCCGCAGGGCCTGCCGTGCCCCCCACCTCTGTGATGCCCATGCCTCAAGGGAGCACCCCAGCCCCCCCGCATGGCCGCAGCCCCCTGCCCACCCTGGGTGCTGCTGGGGCACCCCCACAACCGTCGAGCCGGCGCTGCCCGGCTGCCACGGCCGTGCTGTGAGGTCGAATCGCAGGAGGCGAATTCCAGCAAGGTGAGTCGGGGCCAGAGCCAAGGGGTACGGGGGACACATGGCCACTGTGGCCCTGCTGCGAGCTAGGTGGTGGGGCTTGGCCAGCCGCCGGAGCTGTTATGCCTGGCTGTGGTGGGAGCAGATTGCCAGTGGATTCCCCAGGTCATCCCCTGGCCGGGATGGAGGAAGTCCTTCCGGACAGGCCCCGGCAGAACAATGCGCAGTGTGTGCAGCCGCAGCGGGCACCCGGCACCCTGCCCACGGGGAGGAAGCAGCAGTGG